>NW_028301604.1:23939393-24242424 GCF_987345545.1 Pholcus phalangioides | reverse complement strand
GGTCATTCATTCTGTCACTCAGTTGGTCATTCATTCTGTCACTCAGTTGGTTACTCAGTTGGTCATTCATTCTGTCACTCACTTGGTTACTCAGTTGGTCATTCATACTGTCACTCACTCATATAGTCAATTGCACACTCACTCGGTCACTCACCTATTTTTTAGGTGGGGGTGTGGAAGAAGTAGAAATTTTTGCCCGAATTCCTACGATGTCAGTGCTCGGGAACCTCAAGTTCCGGGAAGGCCTCACAACAATTTCACGTGATTAAAATTTTGGAGAGAGCGAGTATGCAAATTGGGAGGCAGGTAGGCTTATCTATATTTAGGTGGGAGGGGGGGGGGGCTATTAGATGGGTGGAAAAATTGGTTTTAACCGAGGACCTATGATGCTGTTGAGATGGCTCTGGGCTTAGAAATAAAGCGAAATCTCTGATTACACACGTGATTCCTGGTGAAAAACTAATACAGAAAAGTGTTTTTTTTCCGTTTTTGTATCAGACGTGAAATTAAGTGAGTTATAAGGTTGTGAAATTTTGTGACGTGTCATTTTTCTAACGGTCAGTTATGAAAAGGGGGGTGTCACTTCTTAAAAACTAACTGAAATATTCTATCCCATTAGAAGCCAAGTTCTCCTTTCTTCCTTCACGACTGGCGTTTTTTCTCTGCATGTTGTGGGATATTATAACCTGTTATTACGTATAACTTACGTATTAACTTCGTCCCCTATGTTGGCAAATTTATCACCAGATTTGTACAGTGTTAGTCAAATGAGATCTGTTTGAAATTTTTTTTATCCCAATCAACACTTTTTGCCAAAATGTGGCAATTTGTTCACCTTCACAACGAAGTCAAATTTTTTGAGAGAAGGGGCATATAATGCGTACATGTTTACTGCACGATCGTTATTTTACGTTGTCGTTTTAATCAGATTACATGTTGATCAATAAAACAGCAATATATATTTGTTGGGGGTTTTTTTTTAACTTTCTTCGAAACTGTCACTCGTAAAAAGCGTCAATGAAAGATGTAAACATGGTAACTTGACGAATGTGTGACTGGTGGAAACAGTAAAATAATAACAACGATTCAATCGGAAACTTTTAATCAAGCTTATTATGTTATAAATTGACCTATTCACAATAATTTCTGGTTTCGGATTTTTTCTATGATACTGATTTTGTTTAAAAAAAAACATTTTAGTGATTTTAAGGGTGCTTTCGAGGCACTGATTCCAAATCTGACATTGGTTTTATCAGATCGGCTTTAGTTTTGGGAGGAAGTGAAAGTTGAATTTCGGTGGTAATACCATAATCCAGGTGCGGATCTATAGCGGAGCAAAACGCGATAAATCATGAAACTTTCGGAACTTTTATATGATAATATTGAATTTTTTTGTTGAAAATTACCTATATCAACGTTTTTGATTAAATAACAAATTCAAGAAAACTTCGACTAAAAAATAGGAAAAACCAGTACATTTTTTTCAAAAAATTAGGGAAGGAGAAAAAGAGAAAAAATCAGGACGATTTCGGAAAATACGGGACAAAATGAAGGATGTATGGGCACCCTATTCACAGTGTATAACTCATTTTACTTATTTTTTTTCATTATTATTTTGTAAAATCCCCCCTCCCAACAGCGAGCGCTGGATCCGCTCATGCCACAAGCAGCATACAAATCACATTGAAACTGTGCAAAATGTAAATCATTAATAAACTTAATATCAATACATAAAAAGATCACTGATGTCTGGTAATGATATAAATGTGATGATGCATTGAATAAAATAGGAAAGTAAATAAAAAGTTGACAGAAAAATTCCACGCAAAAATTAGTGGCTGCAGACTATATTGAAATATTGATGATATGCATTATCTCAAAAAATGGAGCTAATTCGGCAAAACCAACACCAGTTTTAAAATCAGCAGCCCAAGTTTGACCTAAAACCATTTAAATTTCCTCTGGAAACATGAAAACTTTTTTTTTCTGGCCTAAAATTTGGCTATTTTAATTTACTCACAAATGGTTAGTTTTATGGTAGTTATTAGAGCTAGTGTAATATGTCGAATAATATGCCAGTGTGTTTATGTCGAAAAAATAATTTTGAAGAATAACTTCATCCCTCTCAAAATTTTTAAGGGTTCTTTAGCATACAATATTCTTGTATACTGAATATTCATACGATATTCTTGTATGCTGAATATTCATACGATATTCTTGTATGCTGAATATTCATACGATATTCTTGTATGCTGAATATTCATACGATATTCTTGCATGCTGAATATTCATACGATATTCTTGTATGCTGAATATTCATACGATATTCTTGTATGCTGAATATTCATACGATATTCTTGTATGCTGAATATTCATACGATATTCTTGTATGCCATCAAATCAGAACTCATAACCAAAAATGATTATTTCTAATTTTATAAATATATATCATCCCCATATATATTTCTTCCTCCTCTGGTTTTCATACTACCAAAAGCCAGGTTTTCCTAGGAGCAGGTTTCTACAGCGCGCGCAGCGTGAAAACGCTGATTGGTGAAAAATAACCAATCAGCTTTTTCACGCTGCACACGGTGCAAAAGTTCTACTCCTAAGAAAACCCGGCTAAAGGGTATCTCATACGGCGCGCGACGGAAAGCGGCCAAAGAGGAAAGAAGAATACACAGCTCTCTCCATGGAAAGCGCTGTCGAACCTTCGCCATATGACCCGTATTTGATGGGACTTTTTTTTTTATCAATGATTCCGAAAACTTTTCTTTTCTAATTTATTAAATTAATTTAAAAAATAAAAAATAAATAAATTCAATGGTATTAAGTTGGCATCAAATCCATTTAAAAAATTAAATTAATGACGTAATTTTCAGGAGTGGGAGCGCGCGCGTACGCGCCTCCTTCACGTGGCACCCCTGGCTTATCTATAACCTCTGTAAAGATGGCGTTGTGAGATGCAAAGAACATATTCTGATTGACTTGAGTGAAAAGTGTGAGGAAAAAAAACTAATTTTTATATCTCTCTTTCGTTTTCCGGATTTCTGTGTGAGGGTAAATATATTTTTCAAGGGCGTAGCGGGGGGGGGGGGGGGGGACTTGAGAGGACACCCCTTCGAAATGTGCGAAAATGATCGAAAAAAAGGGTAAAAGATGGCCAAATCTATTGTTTTATCACTTTGGTCCCCCCCCCCCTCCCGAACGAAATTTCTGGCTACGCCCCTGATATTTTTAGCATTTCTGAAAACGCCAAGTTATACGTTTCGTGTACGATTGGTGAATTTGGCAGGCTTTTGAAGTGACGTCATCAATTTTTGAAGCGTTATAACTCATTAATTATGGGTCAGTTCAAAAATTGAAAAACTGAAAACACTTTTCCATATTAGTTTTCCATAAGGAATCACATGTGTAATTATTGGGCGGTCGATAGTTATCACTCTGTATATTCACACTGATTCACCGAACATCTTTTACTTTAGTTACAGAGGGGCCCCCGCAAGTCGAAATCAGATCCTGGGCAGAGCTGTAGCCAGAAATTTCGTTCGGAGGTGGGACCACTTTCATTTCGGGGAGGGGGGACCAAAGTGATAGAACAAAATAGATTTGCTTATCTTTTGCCCTTTTTTCGGTCATTTTCACATTTCGGGGGGGGACCAGACCCCAAGTCCCCCCCCCCCCCCGCTATGACGCGTTTTATAGGGATTATAGTGACATATTAGGGAGATGGGAAGGGAGCTTGAGCTTGTTGCAGAGACGTACGTACCATACCCTCCCCAAGAAGACCAAAAATTAAAAATTGAAAAATATTTCGGTTATATTCCTTTATATATATATATATATACATATGCTATTTTAACCAATTTCTGTAATTTAAATGCCTTGGAAGAATGGTAAGTTAAAAATTCTCGGGAAGAAAATTTTTATGCCCATTCAAGCGTTTTGTGTCCCTCCCAAAAGTCGATCCTGCGTACTCCCCTGGCCTGTTGGTCCAATACAAGTTTACACCTATGGTCCTGGATTTACGGGTAATTCACTACTTTTGTTAGTTAATTATTTTTTCATTATCAGTATGTCTATATATATATATATATATGCTGTACGAAAATAACAATACTCTATCAACGCAATATTGAAGTGAATAAGTTGTGAAGTGAGCCCAGCTGTGTGATATTTTTTTTTCAACGCTCAGCAGTTGCCACGCAATACTGTATTTATATTATACAATTATACAAATTTTTTGCGAAAATCCATTGTCTTCTTTCAATATTGTATTTTAATTTAAAAGATAGATTGCAGCATCAGTGTTCTTGGCCGTTTTTCCCGATTGCCCAGGAGGGGTATAATTAAGGTGACCATATATGAAGGTATAAGGTGACCCGTATTTGTCGGGAGTCCCTGTTTTTTGTTTGTTTTTCTGGCCGTCCCGACGTTTTGGAAAACGTGTTCCAGTTTTTCCCGTTTTTTATTCGAAGCCTACTTGAATTTTTATTGAAGAGTCAAAGTTTGAAATAATTTCTCAACTCATATTATATTATGATAATTAAAACTACAAATAAGAATATTAATCTCCCACATTTAAATGTGGAGATTAATATCCACCAAGGTAATGAACGTTTAATCCGCTGCAATTCGCAATAATGCTTCATTTCCCGTCATTGTGATTTTTATGTAATTTCAGCAATATTTGTAACTTTGCTCACTTTCGGCATTATTTTTGGCGATAATTGTATAACCCGTATTTTCCCGTATCTTGAATCCTAATTTCCCGTATTTCGCTAAAGCAGATCACCCATCCCCTTGTTTCCCCGTTGTAACTACTAAGGCACTCTCATTGGCGTTCGACCCTCATGCGTCATTCTGCATATGAGGAGACTATATGACCCATATTTTACAGGACACTTTTTTAATTATGCTCTTTTGGATATATTTCTTTTTTAATTTTATCAAATTCATTTGAAAATACATAAATTTCGGCTGATCCATTTGAAGAATTAATGATTTCAAATTTTCTGGGGAGGCGCATGCTTAAAGATTCGACCCTTGTAAATGTGATAAATTTTTAAATTTGCCGGTATTCATAATAATTTGAATATAAAATGAACAAGATGAAAACAAAAGACGGAAATACGATTTTAATTCAAGAATAATACATTATCGCACATTGTATGGCCTAATCTAGCTCGTGAAAATGTAACACGTGAGATCACTTCTGCCATTGCGTTGACAGTTCGTTTATGAAAATATTCACTATGAGTCAGAGTCCAGGTAAGAATAACACTGAATCACAAAAGATGTCGGCATATTCAAGAATACGCTCAAGCATTCGTCGTTTTTCTTTCCTTTCAGTGATATACAAATACTGAAATTGTCCATCAAAATGTATTACTAACCAACAGGAAAGTTCATCCGCACGGGATTTATTTGAGCAATATGCATGCACGGAACAAAATGCACGAGGTAATAAAACAGAACTAGAAAACTCGGGAGAGGCAGCCCAAGAGACGACGGAGCTCGAAACCATCGCCGTTTTTTTGGAATTCAGTAGAGGTTCGTCGATATCCAGTCTGACGTGCTACTGACTCTATGATAGATCCCTGGTTGAAACTGTTTGGCACAAGAGTATCCCGCAGAAACTATACCTACCAAATACCAGATTCCGAAACGATTGATCATGAGAGGGCCGCCAGAATCACCCTGAAACAAACCGTTTGATTATTGAATAACACTTAATCTACAAATATACGGGATTTTTATGATATTCTGTATTAATTAAATGTGTGTTACTGATACCTATACAGCAGTAGCTCAAAAAAAATAAAATAAATTGACATTGCGGCTCCATTGCTTTAGTTATCGTATATCGCCAGCTAACAGCTCCCCCTCGTCATTTATTGACTGTTAGTTTGAAACATAGATGGCAGTGCCAGTGCCGGTCATACGGCAGTGCCACCTGTACAATTATACCAGAAGCCAAATAACAGGAGGCACCGAAACAAGGTGGAAAAGTTAGAAACAGAAAATAATCTCTAAGGTATTTAAAAAAAATTACCGTACAAAGTATACATAAAAAAGTGACCGACCGTACTTCTAACGTACTTCCATAAGGCTCGTCTATCACCAAAGCTGCATTAAACTTTCAAACGAATTTGTCTATCAGCCCCTTTTGTTTATCAGAACAGGTCACATTCATCCTGTATACGAGAGTGGAAGAGCGACGAGACGAAATTTGAGAAAATGGCTGACACATATTTATAATACGGTTAAGCCTATTTTTGCTCTCACCCCCCCCCCCTGAAGCACCGGTCATCTCCTTCCGAAACAAATTTTTGGCTACGGACTTGGCTAGCGGTAGTCCTAATTGCAGGACTAATGAGAAATTTCGGAACATGCGGGAGCGGCGGGGGGGGGGGGGGTTTCATTGAAATATGTGAGTGATGAAAATCTAAGATTTTAAATTTGAATTTCTCGTCCAGCATTTCAGTCATAAACATGGGCAAAGACATGGAGGGCATTGCCGCCGCCCCCTGCGTCGATGGTGGAGCCGACTGCTCTAATATATATGCATTATATATGTGAATTGACATCATCATTCCCCTCCAA
The DNA here is from genome assembly GCF_987345545.1 of Pholcus phalangioides. NCBI lineage: Eukaryota > Metazoa > Arthropoda > Arachnida > Araneae > Pholcidae > Pholcus > Pholcus phalangioides. The sequence goes on along the minus strand of NW_028301604.1, from coordinate 24,235,818 downwards.
GATTTTCAAGTCTATCTCCGCCTATGATCATAAACACGGAACTTTTTCTGTTTTGATTTATGAGATCATGGATGATAAAATTTTGTTGATTTAAATTATTGCTAAGGTGAGGCATATAAAAAAATAAACATTGCATTTTAATATATATGTATCTCCTGATCAACGGTTCAAAAATTAGGGTTTGAGGACTTCACTTCGCTGTTCATCAATATACAGGGTGAAGTGCACTTAATCTGTCAAATGAAAGGAGGTGATAGACGAACCCAAGTGGAACATAAAGCACCATAGCAACCCTGTGTTATCTCTAACCGTTTTTTGATATGGTATACTATAATGACCATATTACCTTCACCTGTTGGGAGTATGGCCAAGAGAGGTACTTTTTTATAAACTATTTTTTGATATTTTCAGCTGAGATTATATCATTATTATTTTTTCTTTTAACCCTCAAAGCGTGCCATCATCCAGGGATGATGAGCGTAGCGGCGTGCTCCATTATCTTCAGCGATCTGGATTTTTTTGCAGACATTTTTTAACTTCAACATTTTTTAACATTTCTTAAAATGACGTACAGATGGCGTATATGTATACACGTTCTTTTCAAAAAAATTAGAACACCCCAGAAATTTACGAGAGCAGTCCATGAAGTGTTCCAGCTCGAAAGCCCAAAATCAAGAGTACGGTTGAAATTTTTATTTTCATCTTCTGAGAGGCTCTTCTCTTGAGCAAATCGACGGCATAAAATTTGCATAAAGTAGATTGACAGTTTTGTGGCGCTGCTTGTCTCATACAATTTTCATATTTTTATTATGTTTTTTATGCCCCCCAACAGATAGGCATTATCTAGTCCTCTTGCATTGCAGTTCAGTCTGGCTCCGACCGTAGACCAACATATGTAATAAAATCTCTCTATTCTATTTCCATACATTAAATAAGTTAAAAAAAAGGAAACGGAGTCACACACACACATGATCTAGTGTATTTCTTAAACAACTAGACATCCACCAGCACTCGCGTCACGAAAATTTCTTAAAGTGTCAAATTACTTTTTCCTCTTTGTTTGAAAAAGTTAGAACGCTCCGAAAGAGTTTCCAAAAAATTGATCGAATTCGTGTTTTTGTCTTTCCTCGTTATGTATGTAAACCTAGATTCGTTCAATCTTCGCAATACGCGTAGAAAAACGGGTTATTTCTGCAAACGCAAAATTATATGTGTATTTGGTAGGACAATATGAGGAAAAGCGTGCTGATATCGTACGAATACATTGTATTCTGGCCATCTTTGGCCTTGACCATGGATTCTATGCATCAAGACATTGAATTGCTAAGTCTCAGGCAAAGATCTGGATTGGACCACAACCATGAATCCCATCGTCACTATTTTAGAGCCGATAGTAGCTGGTTTGTAATTGATTAGCTGTTTTTTAGCATGATTCCACAATGTCTTGGTAGGATCAGTGTCAGGTACAATCATCAAATATTACGAATCACAAAACCAACGAAGTATCAATGATGTTTTATAGGCATTGCCGATTCTTGATGCAATTTGCGTTTTCCATCTTCAAACGAACTCTTGAGCTGCATCAAGATTTTGAAATTGTCTAAAAACCTATATCGATGCTTCAGCAACTCACATATAAATTCAACGTTTTGATGAATAAAATCAATGGTCAAGGCCAAAGATGGCCAGAATACAATGTATTCGTACGATATTAGCACGCGATTCCTCGTACTAGCCTACTAAATACACATGCAATTTTGCGTTTGCAGAAATGTCCCGTTTCTCTACCTGTATTGCGAAAATTGAACGAATCTACATTTATACATATACAGCGTGATTCAGAAAAGATAGGAGAAACTTTAAGAGGTCATAGTACACACCAATACAAACAATTGTCATCAAAGAATAATGGTCTAATATGAAACGCAAACGCGCCAGCGTGTTTCGAAACGGCCGCTCCGCAAACGTTAAAAAGACATTCCTGTTGAAATTTATCGGGAGAAAAAGAACACCACGAATGCAAATATAACCTGGAGAAATACGCTAAGTATTTTCATACTGAAATGCATGTCTGCTTTTTCAGTATTACTAAAGTGAGCCATTATCTCGTACGTTACAACTGTTAACACGGTTGCACACTGGAATAAGTTTACAGGGCTGGCGTCCGCGCCTTTTATCGTCACTGTGACGCAGATTTGCATACAGTTTCTTCTTCTTTTTCTTCTTTCCCAGGTTACATTTGCATGCATGGTGTTCTTTTTCTACCGATAAATTTTAGGCCGTTGTTATATGCCGTTTTAACGTTTGTGGAGCGGCCGTTTCGAAACGCGCAAGCGCGTTTGCGTTTGATATTAGACCATCATTCTTTGATGACAATTGTTTGTACTGATGTGTACTATCCCCTCTTAAAGTTTTTCCCATCTTTTCTGAATCACCCTGTATAACGAAGAAAGACATAAGACACGAATTCGATCAAGTTGATGTAAATTTGCTTTAAAATATTCAATAATAATCCTAATTTTTTGAAACAACTTTCGGGGTGTTCTAAGTTTTTGAGGAAAAATAATTTGACACTTTAAAAAACATTCAATTCAGCTTGAGCATTTCATGAACTACTCTCGTAAATGTCTGGGACGTTCTAATTTTTTGAAAAGGACGTCTAAATTCTAGATCATAGGCGGAGATAGACTTGGAAGTCTGGGGGGGGGGGGGCAAGATGATGATAATGATGTCAATTCATATATACATATATACATTAGATCAGTCGACTCCACCTGTGACGTTGGGGGGCAATGCCCCTCCACCCCCCGTATCTCATCCCATGTTCTGGATTGCTTTTTTAAATCATTTCTGTTTCTGCAACAGGTTTGCTTGTTCTATGTGGGATGATTGTATATTGTTATATGGTAGAGTACCTGCTTGATCACAAATTTGTTGGCGATTGTAGGTTCGAAGACAGATTCTCTGTTTGTATCACACCTTGTTTTAGATTGTATTATACAATGAAACCTGAACAAAACAGAACTTCTCAAGAGACTGAAATAACATTCCATTTTAGATAGGTTTCCATTTCTCAAATGTGCACTCTCACACATAAAAGCATTAGTCAATGAAGGAAGTATTTTTATTTTTGATTCCGTCGAAGACAGGTTTCCGTCGTAGATAGGTTTCACTGCACAGTGATACCTCGGCTAACGAACGTGATTCCGGAACGAATTATCATCGTTTTAGTCGAAGTATCACTGTATTTGAAAAGTATGAGTTTGAGTGCCATCTATCTTTCACAAAAGACAACTGAAAAAAATCTTTTTTTTTACTTAGCCGTTTTGAGAGCAGCTATTCTTGCAGCCTAGGGTATAACTACACTTTAATGTTTTTTTAAATATTATTTGTTTTTAAGAATTTATCATACAGGCCTCAGCAAAAATCACTCTATATAATAGAGTGATAAATTATATCTCTCCCATGGAGGCAGAGTGGTAGTATGTTTGGTGATGCAGCAAAAATCACTGAAGCTTAACATGGCCATATTACCCTCACTTACCTTCTAAGTCGGTTATGAACCATTAAATTACAGTACAGCGTTTTCTTTTTCTTGATTTGCCGAAGTAATTTTTTCTTCTTCAAAATTTAGTAAAATTAGAACACTTGTGAGATGTATCTGTGGATACGGTTGCAAGTATGAGGTTGCTGTGGATAATGCTAGCAAGCAAAAAAATCCGTAGGCAATCTTTGGACTCGGAACCACAACCCAAGAAAAAGTTACCATTCCTTTTCGCAGAACAATCGATATGGTTCGTATGTCCACTGGCGTGAACATGGATCAAAGGGACGATGCAGATTATGCATGCAAAAATGGCTACGTAACTATGTTTTGCTCAAATTGTAAAAGGATTTAATGTTTTGTGCTATATAGGAATTGTTTCAAAGCTTTCCATATCAAACTGTAAAGTGTTAAAAAAAATGTGTACTTTATTATATTCAAATTATACAGTATTTAAAGTTATAACTGTACTAGGAGGCTCTGCCCGCCCCTGCTGCCTCTGGCCACCACCCCCCTTTCTTCTCTACACAACATATCTTGTTTATTTTCCTCCTACTTCATCAGAGTGCTATGAAAAATGGCATGTGAAAGCACCGGCTTTCTTTACAATAATAAAGCAACGAAAAGCAAATGTGATTCATCAAGTACCCTACTACCAAAGTACTACCCAAGTACTACCTCAGACTGTAGCCCTGTTAGATCTCGAAAAATTTTCCCTTGTATTCATTTTACCAACAAATAAATTCCAGGGCCCCCAACCCAATCAAGGATCCGAGACCCAATTCACATACTTTTAGTGGGGCCCTAGACTGGCTTTATCTCGGGCTTCCTCTGTTGCAAATTCCACAATGTTAAACAACAAAAATCATTGAGATTGGACGTTCGCCATCATGCACTTAAGTGAGGCAGTTTTTTGAAAGTTGCTTGCCTCTGTGTGCAGCACACAAATGGTTCTACAACTGGATATTTTTACACTGCTCAAAACAATTAGGGGAAATGTTTTTACTTGTGATTTCTAAACAATTTAATTAATAAAATATTGATAAAGAACATTGTTAGGTATTCACAAAGAGTTGTGTCAAAGAGTTAACACATCAACTAAATTTTAAAAAATTAAGTAAGTAAATTTAATAAATTTGAATAGATATAGTCGACGCCACTTATTAAGATCACGGATAATGCTATCATTTGGGCATTGCTATCACTTTTGCAAAGAATGAAGCGGGCCAATACCGTAACATGGGGAAAATTCGTTTATAGATATCAGGGTTTTGGATAATGTTATCACTTTTTTTCGTCGAATTTTTTTTGCGCATGATGAAGCGCTAAGGTATAACAAAGGTCATTTTTTTCCCTGTAAGTTATCGTTATCAGGCTGCAAGACTATGTAGGAGGCTAGAAGGTGCTCTCTTTCCCCTCCCTTGTTGACATACATTTCCCATACTTTATGTCAAGGCAAACGCATGACGAAAAAATAGCCCTTTCTTTCAATTCTTGATTAGTTTCTTCCAGTTGGCCAGATTCAAATTTCTTTTTCCGAGAGACTTCCTAAACGGATCTATGGAATTGTGCATTAAAAAATATCGTGATTCTCTGATTCTCTCTCGTTATACAGTATTAGGCAGTTCCATTACAACGCCTCACAATGGCTGAATAACAAAAATGCAGGACTTCAACTCAAAGGGAAACCCCCCCCCCTTTTTAGAATATAATTTTAAAAAATGGAATAATTGAACATTTTGTAACTAGTTGTGTGGGAAAGAAAAAAGAAAAACAGAGAGAGAGAGAAAGTAGTGCCGTTTTGCCAATACACATTTACCATACATCCCGTTCCACCAAACGGGATGTATGTTCACCGTACTTGCAAACAGGAGTTTTCTCAGATACAGTTATCATTCGGTTATTGGTCTAAAAAATCCCGAGTCTCGATATGATCACAAATAGCGGTGTGGACTGTAATACATTCTCCTAATTGTTTTGAGGCAGTGTAGTACTCTTCCAATACAAGTAATACTTCTACAGGAAATCATTCTCTGTGTGTCTCTGACACAATAGTGACAAAATCATTTTTAGCTGGCGTAGGAAAACCTTGATGTTGTCGGCGAAAAGATTCGGTTGGACCTCGTTAATTCTTTCTTGTTAATAAAATAGTGGATAAGAAAAAAGTGCTATAAAAATATCTTTGAAATACGCCCGGTCTGGCGATCCCAGCTGACGATAGCGTCATTTTGTATACGGTCATTGCTTATTTTGTGACCGTTTCATCATGTAAAAAAAAAAAAAAAAAAAACAGTTTCGAATTTAAAAAATGTGTAAAAAGTTTTTTCTACCTGACAAGAATCTCGACCTCCGAATTCATATCCAGCGCAGACCATTTCATCGTAAATAACTATGTTGATTCCTCTTCTCCGGTGCCAGCCTTCACACATTTTATTATCGATTATTGGAACTGGAACATACTGCAAAATTTTGGGTCTCAACTTTGAACCTATCAACAAAAAAAACTCTCACATAAGCTGACCATATTTTCTCGAAAAAAATACGGAACATTTTGATCGGAAATACAGGAAAAATATGAGAAATCACAAATTATCACCAAAAAAATGATTCCATAGCTAAGTGGATTATACTTATAGGTAAAATCACTTAAAATTTTTGCTATGTTGAGCAGTTTTTAGTATTTTAACCTCTTGAACTGAAATGACGAGTCCAGCTCACCATGAAATTGTATGTCTGAGCAGTGCTGCCTGAAAATAAATTGCAGTTCAAGGGGCTAGTGGGGAGGGGGAGGGAACGTTGGTCATTGACTAGGGCTCGGATTTCTATGTCTGCATATTTCGCTATTTTTACGTGATAGAGCATATTTTCTAAATTTTAGGGCATATTTTGCATATTTCATGATTTTCGATAAAAAGTAAATTTTTTCCTCACTATTCCCGCCTCTGACGAAAGCTCTTAGGGTTAGGATTTTTATGCACTAAAAATGGAACGACGTTGCTGATTGGTAAAAAGGCCGAAATACAGGTTTTTCAACCAATCAGCAATGACACTGAATTGTTAGAGCATAAAAATACTAGCCCTTCAACAACACTGGTGTGTGGCTGTAAATAGATTAATCACCTGAATCGGTGTCGGTGATGGTAACTCATGGGAAAACTTTTGGCCAAAATTGGCAAATGGGGAATTTTTTAGCGTTTGTGGGAAATATTCAGTGTTCATCATATGAAAAGAATTATTTATTTTTTAATTTTGTGCCCTTTTAAGATACCTAAATACACTACTTGGCTAGGTATTTTTACCTATAGATAGCAGCACTTTTATTCTTAATTTATAGGGAAAACATGCTCAAAAGCGAAATTTTGGTGAGATAGCAAAGCGAAGAATTTCTGTTCATACAATAAAAGTAATGGTTCAAAATAGTTTAGCCAGCATCAACACCTCTCATTATCATATTATTTTGCTAAAACTAATGTTATTTGAGATAGGAATGAAAAAAATTTAGGACATACCGGTATTTTTCGTTTTATAGAGCATATTTACAGTTTTTTAAAAGCATAAATGCATATTTAATAGAGAATGTTTTTTAGTAGTTTTTAGAGCATAAAAATTCTAGCCCTAGTCATGACAAATACATGTATCCCTCGCTTTACGTGGTCTCATTTGACACGCAATTTCGCTATAACGTGATTTTGAAAATTTGACTTTAGAAAACGTAAACTGCGCAATTTGACTTGGAGTTTTGATGTTCATCCTGAAAATGGGCTCGCAAATTGAAGATATAACGTAGTTAAAATAACAAAATCCGTTAGATTTTATGATTTAGATGAGACAGATATGGGACAAACGCTCAAATCCAATTTACCAGATCTCAGTACTCAATATCTGATAACATTGACAATGCTATCAGAATTTTGATTGAAGAAAATATCCTAATGAAACTAAAATTGTCGTATTTCCGAGGGATATTCAGAACCTTCACAAGCAGAATTGCCAGAGGATTGTGGCAATTCTCTTTGCGAAGGTTTTTAAAAGCTGCCTGATGCGAAGATATATTTTGGAAATAGAGAAAGGTCAATTGCTCTGGCGGGGAATCGAACCCACGTCCTTTCACTTTCAGGGTGAACGCACTAGACTATAAAGGAAACGAATATCTCAATCTTTCTCTGGAGCTCGTGTGCGCTGAACGGGACTGTACATGGACGGTCGGACCCAACTCAGGCCAAAGCTCAGAATTAGTGTCCAGGGCATTCACCTGAAAAGTGAAAGGACGTGGGTTCTATTCCCCGCAAGTGCAGTTAAATTTTCTTTCCTTCCAAAATATACCTTCGCATCATCCAGCTGTTAAAAATCGTATAGATAGCAGAGAGTGACATCATCTTCAAATTCTCTTTGCCACTGAAATTTTCATGGAGACCACGAATGCAGCTTGTCACCTGAATCTCGAGACCATTTCATTAAAAAAAGTTATCAGCCTATATCATACCAGGCTCTTCAGGAAAGAGAAAACATCTACATTTACCCACTGGAATAAATCAGAAGTTTCTACCGAAGAAAGAAGTAAAAAGCATTTACGAGATTTATATATATATATAAAATTAATTTCAATTCTGTCATTAAAATTTTTCTTTTTTGCTGGAAGTTGGTTTATTTTTTTATCTTTCTCTGAAGAAAATCCAAATTCCTATCTTACCCACAACTAATTGTGGAACTAATTAATAGCGTAAAGCGAGGAAGACCTTGTGCAGTAGTTGAGATTAATATTTATATTCAAAGTCATTATATATATATTATCACAATATAATTTATGAGTTGAGAAAATAATTTTAATCCTTAATATATCAGTAAAGCATAAAAATTTTCTGATGACAACTGGAGATTTTCCCATTTCCCGTTTTTCTCGATGAAATAAGTTAAACCAATGTTAGTGAAATGTTCAAACACATCAGAAACGACATTATTCTAGCTTTTATTGGGATATTAATGTATGGTGCGGAGCTTAAAGCGGTTACAGTTAAACATAAATAATTTGCAATGGTGATAATTTGTTGTTGTCTACCATAGGCTCCCTCCACAGAGTGCCCACGGATAAGACCGGTAGAACGGCCAAAAAATATGTGACACGGAACCGGAGAGCCAAATCTCAATTCAGCTCAGGTAATTTTTGTCGAATGTCACGTTGCCGGATAAAGTTCTTTGGCTGTTGCACTCGAACAATCAAATCGGAAAAGGTCACTGCTGAGTGTGAATGAGTGTAGACGGTTCCCCCTATGCGATTCCCAATCGGTGTGTCACGACGCTCTAGTATGCCGTAAGACTGGTCAGGGGTCGAGCGATGTATTGTCGGGTAAAATTATATTGAGCATATCAGGGCAACACCGTTTACTGCAGTGGTCTTGGGCGAAAAAGAATCCGGGTCCCCCCCGATACAGTCGTCCCTCGGTATACGAACTTGGTTCGTTCCTGAAGTCCGTTTGAAAACCGAAATAATTTTTCTCATAGGAATCAATGTAAAACGAATTGTAGCATTGATAGGAGAAGCATCTCAGGTCATGTCCACACTCATATACAAAGTCGCAGAATACGTGTTCTGTGCCTTGTTCTGCGACTTGTTGCTCGACAAATCAAGCAATTTGTTGCGCGACTTTATATATGATTGTAGACATGGCCCAAGTTGCAAGAAATCGAATATTATTCTTTTACGGATAAAATAACATGAACCCATGCCACTGGCATGATAAAGATAATAAGTTTTTCTTGCTAGAAATAATTTAGTTTCTGCAGCTCTGTAAAGATGGTGTTAGCAATGAGTGTTTATGGCTTTGGTACACAGAGACTTAAATTTGGTTTTTATGACTTACATACTATTCCTGCTACAATTAATCTATTCCTGGAACTCCGACGATTTTTAGTGTGAACTTCTACTGTGCTCCTCCTGCGCATAACCAATATCGTTATCATTAAACCAACATTGAAAAACTTACCATAATTTGAAAGCGATGAAATGCAAATGCAAGTTTGGTTCCTTGAATAATTATTATCTTCTATAATCTTAGTGTCAAACCCCTCAAATGAGATCCGTGAACTGGATAACAGGAGACGTATTTGATGGCAGGAATTTTATTCTGATGAAATTTTTTTTATTTCTTCAACCAAATTTTATCGGGAAAAAAATCTATTCTTCTGGAAATGCTTTCTCAATTTTTGCTGTTCGTAAACCCAATTTTTCGCATACCGAGACGTTCGTAAACCAAGGGTGTACTGTATTTATCTTTTTCCATCTAAATTGCTTAACTGGGCCATCCTGAAGATCGGGGTCTTGGAGCCCGACTTCAGCCCGGTTGACCCAACGTCGTTACGGCACTAGACGTAGTGAAGATAGTGATTACCAAGTAAATGTGTCACGACAATTTTAATTAATACTGGAAAATTCATTCTATACATACAGGGTGCATAGCAAACAGAGGGTATGACATTTTACTGGCGAACCGTTGATCCTAGAGGTATACTTCCATTTAGAACAAGTTTCCCAATAACGTGTAGTACTAACTCACTAACCGTGTGATGGCCCGGTCCATATCCTACGGGACTTCTAACCGAAAAGCCATCACCGGGAAACATATTTTCAATTATGTTTAAAATGCAAAATGAAATAATACATATGCTCATCCCGTACGCATTTCACAACTTTCAAACATTTCAGAAACAGTCCTACATACAAGCACAGTAAAATAACCAGCAAAATAAAATAGTACATATGTGTATCCCATACACATTCCACAATTTAACGTGTAGTACTCAGATATGTCATTCATGTTTCAAGGGGTTGTATAGTTATTAAAATAAAAAAATTAACTTTTATACAGTCCCCGTGTACCCCAAAACCCAATTAAAATTTTTTTGGCCGTCTCTCCTAATGCAAAAAAAAAAAAAAAAAAAATTCCATGTTTCCAAGTGCAATATTCACTGAGAAACTGATTAATCTTTTATAATCAAGAGCAAAGACATTAAAACGATTTATCTGATTGTTGTTTGAATGCCATACATGTTTCATAATGGTTTAAATTTTTGTTCGGAGTTCGATCAGATTCGGATATTCTTTCTATCACTCAATGTCTATGTCATAGACGCAAACTTGCATTCAGCACATGAAGAGCAAGGACCCCCCCCCGCCCCCAATATTTTATTGGGGTTGAATCTTCCCCCAACATTTTTGAGCCCTGCAAGTATTTCCAATAACTGGTTTCCAGAAGGAATGCGAATTCTACGGTAAAAATGACTAGATTTTTTATTCCCTTCCGACGATCTTCGTGAAACACGTATGAATACAGTGTTGAATACAACATTAGACAAAGACTATCCGTTTATATGAATTGTTTGTCTGAAACACCATTTTACACATTTGATCTTCATTAAGAGTCCACTTCTCCAAAAAGCTTTTTTTTCAGATGAAGGACCGGTTGGTATTGCATATGTATATCTCACCTGGTTCTAATGCACCCCATCCTGCTGCAAAACCAATACTACCAAGGAAATCGGTTCCTTTTTCTGGTAGACAAATGGGTTTCATGTTGAATCGATATGCAACTGGTCGGTCCAATAGCAAAACAGCTACATCGAAGCGATCAGCCTGAGGAGTGAACCTGAAATTCGGATGAACTTTGACTTCATCAACGCCGAAGCTCTCACTTGGTAGACCTTCCAAGTCCGAATTAAGAATATAATCACCAAGAGTGACACGAATATTGCCAGGATTATGCTGCGTTCTGCAAGAGACGAAATATACTATGTTATTTTAATGCATAAAATTTTTGTATGCACTCCACATATGCAACATTTACAGACTTATTGAACTCTAAATTTTGATATTAGAAAACAAGAAATATGTATTGTTTTATTGAAGTATTTTTAAAGTACATACAGCACTGTATTTTTTATTTCAAAATTTTTTTTTCATAAATGTGTATTTATTTAGTATGCTATATGCCCATATTTTGTGCATTGTTGTATTTGCTCATAAAAAGTTTATTATATTAACCCTTTAAGTGACATATAGCAGAAATCACTAAAACCTAAGCCAATTAAAAAAAATGCCATATTATCTTTCTCAATTAAGTAGTCATTCTTCCGATTTTCAGCAGTTGCAAAGTAAGGGGTATGAGGAACAGCGTTTTATTGAGAAATTATGCTAAACAAAATATGTGGGATTGTCAATGATAAAATAAGGAACCTTTAAGGAGACAAGATATCTCATCAATGCCGTTCAAAAAGTTAAAAGCAGAACGAAAATGTTCTCTCAAGTAATTTTTAGCAATTTTTGAGCTGCTTAAACTTGATACTTAGCTTTTTGAAAAAAACATGCAGCCCTTACCAGACGCGAGGCCCCCTTTCCGGAGAAGAATAGTTTTTACTATGTAGCTTTTTTAAAATATTTTATTCAACGAACGAAAAAGAAGCGCGCATTACAATACTTATAAGTATCTAATCGATATAATAACAACAAACAATGCACAAATGTGAATTTAAGGTTCGATCTCCCACACAATGGGTCCTGTAGGACTCCTTACATTATTTAGATTCTCATAAACATATTCATAGTTGAAGACAGCAGATATCCCACTTCATACAGTGAAACATCGATGTAACAATACTCTGTGGGCAGAGAAAAATTTCATTATAGAGAGGTTATCATTATATCGAAAGGTAGCATTATCATCAATAGCCACCAAATTCATGCTGTTATTAACGTCTCTTCTGAATTGGCGTTGTTTGTGCCTTGATAAAATTCATTTGTTTGCAATTATTCGTAGCAAACGTCTAATTGATTACAACTCCCATTCAAAAAATTAGAATATAGTGAAAAATGGATGTTTGATGTTTTAAAATAAATGATATTTTGAAAAATAAACAGTGTAAATTTGGAAAAAAAATGGTCATGCTATATATATGAAGACTTGGAAATCTTATATATAAATGTGAAAGTATTTATGTACGTTTGTTCTTTATAGAAATTCACACCGTTGATCGTATTACTCCAATTTTTTTCAGGATTCTTCGCTAAAGTGTGGAAGGAGCCGTAAGCATATTCCCGCCAAAAAATATTTTTATCAATTTTTTTTATTGAAGAAATTTCTCGAAAAAACCCTGTTTTTTCACAATTTTTTGCCAAGTTTTCAATCAGATACAACAATTTTTTCCCAAATTTTTTCTACACAAAAGATGCTCAATGATGGGTTTTCCATTGCAATTTGAATTTTAAAAATCGGTTAACAAATAACTGAGTCAAATAGGTTTTTGTGTTCTACCCTAAATCTTAATTTATGAATACAAATGTTGCTTTGATTAATATATTTTTTTTTCGGTGCATGTACAAATGTTGCGGCGATCAGTGTATTCAAGAGAAAAAAACAAGTGCTGCATTGATTAGTGTATTCTTTTCTGCTGTGTTATGAGTAACAATCAAATATAATCACGTGAATAAATCTTTAGTGATTATTTGAGTATATACTCAAATACTCACTAAAGATTTTCTAAAGAAATACATCCAAAGACTATATAGTCCTTTTATAAAATATAGAGTTTATTAACATTATTGGATCACTTTCTTTCAGATGAGCCGGAAATTACCGGTTAATTGAGCTATAGATATATAAATATTTTACGGGGTAGGCAACGTCACTGGGTATCAGCTAGAAGTGTCATATATTATTCACACCTTCACTCTAAATCAATATAAAATATTTAAAGAATGCAACCAATCGCAAAATTGAATACTCTGGAGAGGGGAAAAAAACTGTCAAAATATTGGATTATTCGTGAATATTTCTTATAGCTTGTCACTGAGGGAAACATTTTCGATTGTGCATGTGCTACTGCTATAAATACCTGCTAGCAAGCAGGTTTTAGTCATTTATACGTTGAAAATGGGTAGAAAGAAAGACTTTCCGAACTTTCTACCAAACTTCCACATGGAAAAGGCCTAACTCAACAGGATATTGCCCGAAAAGCAATATGTTCAGGCCCGTAATTAGGCTGTGCAACCGGTGCCCCGGGCCAAATGCCCCCCCTACTCCACAAAAAAATTTAAACTTATATTGCATCATAATAACCCTTTCAAGAGGCCCCAAGAAAAGTCTGCCCCGAAAAGGCATACTACGGCCATGAAGATGTTCTCAAGCATGTGTAAGTAAAATTATAAGCAACAGTAGTTTTCGGAACAATCGTGGTAATAGTGGTCGTAAGCCAGTGACTATAAATCGTCAAGATAGACTATTGAAAAAAATCATACAAAAAAACCACTTCAAAAGTTTGCGATTTATTTACAGAGTGGGAAGAATAGGAATGACTGCACACACCACACATATCATCTTCCACCGCACTCAGACGAATGCATAAATTTGGATTTTAGTCGTGTGTGCCTAAGAAAAAGCCACTTCTCACTTCCAAGCAAAAAACTGCTAGAGTTCGATGATGCAAAAATATGCTTGCATGAGGTCAACTAAACAGGGAAAACGTACTTCTTAGGCTGGTATTACACTATAAAAGTTTGATAAAAGTCCTATTATAAAATTTGAAAAATGCAGCCAATAAGGTCAACGGTTACATTTTCTAGAATGTAACCAATAACCTTATTGGTTAGATTTTTCAAGTTTTGTAAAAGGGATTTTATCTAACTTTTATAGTGTAATACCGGCCTAAATGACGAGTCACGTCAATGTTTTGCGTGTCCCACGGTCATTCAAGGCATCCGCGTTCGGGGCGCGGTAGCCCAGTCGATACGATGCTCGCCTAAAGTACCAAAAGGTTTTTAGAGGTGTCGCGAGTTCGATATCCGGTTCGTCCTTGTCAGAAAACTTTCCTGACACAGGGGTACAACAAAAAACGGCGACTTGACCGCAGCAAAAAATTGCTACCGCAGGGAGTCCCCCATCGAGGGGTTAGCGCACCAACCTCTCGATGAGTATAAAAAACAAGCCTGCCGTTCGGAATCGGCAATAAATTGTAGGTCCCGGTCTAATTAGCCCTCGTGTGCAGAAAATGACCGTGGTGCGACAAAAATGATCAAATGAGCATCCGCGTTCGGCGCTACAAACCCGAAACATTCACTAAACAATGTTTGAAACGCTCAGTGAAATTCGCTATATGTATCTGTTACGGTGAGGGGCTGTATGAGCGCTGGAGGTCCAGGAAAATTTTGCATTTTGAATGTAACGGTAAATTATAGTGTATCGTTCAAAGCTTTATCACCCTATGACACATCTGTACTTTAAATATCAACTTCTCTATCAAAAAATAACGCGAAAAGTAATTGAACTCACTACACATGACTACATTGCTCTCTACTCTAGATGCTAATGTTATGGGGGGACAACTGTCCCCTTAAATCCAATGTTAACAAACCTGAAAAATGATTTTGTGTCGCCGCAAATGTTATCAGCTAGCCTAGATTCAACTTCCGTTTTACTTTCGCCACAATGATTCTCTTCAATGCCCTTCTTTTTTTCAGTAAATGATGACAGGTCACCTCTTCTACTTTTGTATTCTCTGAATGCTGTTATCTTTTCAAGATGAAGATTACGCACGTTATCCGTGAACCAGAGGGGATGGGATGAACAAACCCACTTTTAACAAACAAAGGGTATGACATCATGCAATCTATTTTTGAAAAAGTATCGTAGCCTGAGATGTGTAAGAATGATTCATCCCCATTGTTTGCCCAAGATTCTGTAATGGCTACAAGGTCTAGGCCTTCCACAGCTATATAGTTTCTAACAAATCTTTCTCATTGCCCAAGCTCCTAGCATTAATTAGTATACATTTTAATTTGCTCCGTGATTTAGTGTGAATCGAGAAGCCATCCAAGTCAGAGGGGGGTAGTTCCCCATTAATACTGTTAGTATTATCATTAACTAATCCACATTCCCATCTACCTGGTCTGGGAGTAAAAAACCTGACCAAAGCCTATTGTAAACCTCCCAGAGCCCTCCTATTCAGGTGAATCCCATCCAAACGAAGTGGATGGGACTATCAGTGAATCCAGGAAGCTTCAAAAACGTGACTCCAAGAGTGGAGAAAATATCCTTCAGGACTGAATTGAAATTCTCTCTGGATCCTACTCCTATATGCCCTGCAACCTCTTGGCAGTACTGGCATCACTGCCATATCTGACACTCCCTCCCGAGCGGATAACAGTCCCTTTACTCTCTAAAGGCAGCTATGCTTGCACAAACCCTTATCTTAGATTATAGGTGATTGTAATCTCTCCTCTCTCTGTGTTAGATACGTATTCATTTGCTACAAATTCTACACTACATTGCAGAGCTATAGATAGCACCATATAGATAGCTCCTAAAATGAGTAACTTCCTTCCTTACTTCAAATTCTGAACATAAAAATTTTTTTTAGTATTTTTAATGTACGTGTTGATAGTTTCAGTAATGACAGAGAATTAAAGTAATACGATAATATAACTAGTGTAATTTTGATCATGCTAAAAATGAACTTGAAAAACTCGCACTCACTTGGCAACGCAATGTCCTGCTGTAACAACATGTCGCCAGGCTACAAGGGCTCCTCCACATCTACTCCCACCCACTTGGATGAAAGCCTAGGAAAAAAGTTAATCCATGGAGAATAAGAATCAAACGACACTTTTTTGATTATTCCTCATCAATTTTACCTGGCATGTATATTTGACATTACCGGTGATAGTAATGGTACATTTAGATAAATAATATAATTCTTACAGACTTATATTAATTCAGTGTAATAAAAGGGAAACAAGCAATAGAGGAAAATAACAAGTGAAAACCACGAATTTCCTTAAAAATCGTTTATTTTCAATTATGCAAATATTTCAAAGTTCACTGAAAGACCAATTTTACTCTTAGGCCGGCATTACACTATAAAAGTTTTGTAAAAGTTTTTTTATAAAACGCGAAAAATGCAACAAATAAACATATTGATTACATTCGAGCGAATATAATTAATAGATTTATTGGTTGCTCTTTTCAAGTTTTATAAAAGAACTTTTACCAAAATTTTATAGTGTAGGCCGGGTTTACGCTATAAAATTTTGATAAAAGTAATTTTATAAAACTTGAAAAATGCCACCAATAAGATTATTGGTTACATTCTAGAAAATAACTGATGTGACCTTATAGGTAGCATTTTTCAAACCTTATAAAAGAACTTTTATAGTGTAATGCCGGCTCAAAGCCGAGATTACACTATAAAAGTTTGATAAAATCCCTCTTATAAACCTTAAACAATCCAACCAATAAAGCTGGTAGGTTACATTCTACCAAATGCAACCAATAAGCTTATTGGTTGAATTTTTCATGTTTTATAAAAGGGCTTTTATAAAACTTTTATAGTGTAATCCCGGCCTTAGGCTGGTATTGTACTGTAAAATTTTGATAAAAGTTCTTTTATCAAACTCGAAAAATGAAACTGTAATGCCGGCCTAAAGCAGTTATTACACTATAAAGTTTTATAAATGAACTTTTATAAAACTTTTAGAGTGTAATCCCTGCCTTACAGTGCGAGACATAATTATAAGACACTATAAGACTTAAATACATGTATTGGTCATGTTGTTTACAAGTGAAATTACTAGGACGTCCTAGAAATAGTTTTTGATATTTTAATATTTCTGTGAATTCTCTCTCTCCCCACTAAGAAATTAGAACAACATGAATATAAGACATTTTTTTAATTTCCACTGCTTTAAGTAGTGTAGCACTGGGTAAAATTTATGCAAATGCTTTTTGTCACCTCTACTTCACTGGATGGCAAGCTATTAAAAATATACCCTCTTTACAACTACCTCTCATCAGTAGAAAAAAAAATACCACGGGGCACATAGCTGCAAGAAAGTGAAATTCGTGAAATTTGGCTATCGCATGGCACCGGCGTTTCTAAAACGTATATGGCATAGAGTTTCCCAACCTTTTTTGTCTCATCGCCCTCCAAAGCAATCTCACCCATAGAATCCTATGTTATCCTCGTAGCTTCTACCGCCCCGCTGGAACATTCATCGCCCCCCAGAGGGCGTTAACGCCCACGTTGGGAATCACTGGTATGTAGCAAATAAAATTGCACTGGTATATAACTGACGGCACATCGACGTTCTCGATGTGCCGTCACAAAGGCTTTGAGCTGTGAAATACGTGGTTTTATGAAAAAAGCACACCCCAAGTTTGTCTGCCCGAATAAAACTTATTGTTTGTGCTCTAGCAATGAGGAGCAAAATGTCATACAGAAATATAAAATCTGCCTTGCAAATTTAGTGCTCACAGCGAACATGATCGTTTGTCTTTTGCAAAACGTACCATGTCTTGGACTCCTCAGTGATATATTCTATTATATTCTCCGATGAAGAAAAAAATTAATCTTGACCAATGATTTCCATTGGAATAATTTGAGACCTGCAACGCTGCAGTTAATGAGCCGACGAATGGGTTGGTTCAGTGATGGTTTGGAGAGCATTTTCTTCTCAAGGATAGACTGATGTAGTTTTTCTACTCTCAAGGATGAACTCAAAAGGCTATGTTAAATTTTTGCAGGAGCAACTTGGTATATATAAAAAATTTCTTTTTGTAGTAAAGCTCCATTTATGCTGTTTTCCCCGCCCAATTTTTCTTCGTGTTTTGAATTCAAATATCTTAGCGAATATTGCACTTAGAGACGTGGAGTTTTTTTGGTCTCAAGAGAGACAGGACAACAACTTTACCATTGGGTTTTTGAGCACAGGGTGTCGATATAAAAAGTTTATTCTTTGTATTTTAATAACTGTACAACCCCTTGTGTGCAATATGAATGACATTTGAGGTCCGCACGTTATTTCACTTTCACTTTATTTGGATACTTTATTTCTGATTGGAAATAGGCGTATACTTTTAGGATCAAGGTTCACTAGTAATTTGCGGTGCGTGCTGTTAGCTATGCGCCCTGTATTTCAATGTATATATTTCGAAACTTTTTAGGTAAATGAAAATCTTTTTTCTTTCAAAAATAAGTTTCGTAAGTACTGTTATGTAGTATGTTATGCGTATTGTTTCACAGAAGAGATAGAACCTTTTTTGCTTACAAAAAATGAAACAGCTTACCAGCCAGGGAAATTGACCGAAACCAGCGTCCTCACCCCCAACAATACGACTAGTAGAAACAGAACTTCTGCCGCACTCTACGGGTGAGAAAAAATAAATGTATGAAATTGTAGTAATCTCTCTCTATACATTGCTGCATTCTCTCTCAGCCGAATATTTTATCATTTCGAATCGTCTTTCAGTTCACAATTTACTCTGTCCCAGAGATGAACTATTGCAAAACATGCGAAATACAATTTATGGATACTACGGGTCTAAAAAATTTTCTTTTGTGGGTGAAGAGATGTGACCTGTTGAGAATATTTCAAATAAATACCTCAATTATACAGCTCAGAAGGGGGAAGTGGGTACCTTTTTTTTTCTTCTCCAGGGGGGAAGAGTTCGTTTTTTACCAGAAAAACCACTACAGTCTTGGTTTGAAGCCCCATCCCTCCCTTCCTGCTTACACTAGGGGTCGCTGGTGTAACTTGAGGCCCGATCACAGAGTAATAATACTCTGTGATCGCTTAAGATATAATTTATATCTTAAGTCTATGGGCCCGATCTTGACTTCCGATGCTTTCTTATGGGAAAAATCTTCCTTTTTAAGGAACATTTCAAATTTTTCTATTCACTTTAGGCACTCATTTTTTCCCTCAAATACTAAGGATATTTTTACATAATTTAACACGAGCATTTAGAATTTTAATATTGCTGGTTATTTTTTTTCTCGAACTTCATCCTTAACAACATGCAACTTTTTCAACAATCACCAAAATGTACTCATATTTTGTGCCATAAGTTTTTTCAAAATAATTATAATAAAATCCTCGTGTTAAAGTATGTAACACCATAGTGTTGAGAGACGCGCAAAGTTTCAAGATATTTGAATGTGTGGTGTTTGAAAAAATATTCCTCATCTAACAAAAAAATTAGTTTTGAGAAAAGAGCATTTTAGTGGAAATTATTAGCATATATAATGACTCCTAGCAGTCTATATTAAAACTTTTTAAAAATATTTCCAGTACCGGTAGAACAAAATCTTAGTTTTTGTGAAAATTTTAGTGTTTGAAAATTGAAAAATTCGAAAATGTGTTTTTGGAACATTTGCGTGCACCAACCCCCTTAAACATATATTCGAGCTCTTACGTCTAAATAGCAGAAATGAAATACAGTTGAATCGGGGTAAAATTGATCAGGAGGCAGGGCCGTCTTAAGAGCATCATGGGGCCCTCGGGCCAAGTGGTGTTTCTGAGAACCTTCTTGGTAAATATACACTTTCATTTTCGAAAATTTCAAAGGGATCTCCTTTTTGTGAGGCCCTCTTCTTTTGAGGCCCCCGGGCCATGCCATGCGGGTGGGCCCATGCGTTAAGACGGCACTGTCAGAAGCATAAACACACTCAAAACGGCTAATTTTAAAAGCTACTTACTTTGGCTTTGGGGTTGCTCTATTACCACTTATTTCTGACTAAAATTTGAAGAAATAAAAATAAACTTAAGAATAAAGTTAGCACGCATAATAAACTGCCTTACAGAAGGTTGTTTGGTACGTTGAACATTTTTATTGAATCCTGTCGAAATGGTGATTTTTTTAGCATACCAAAAAACGCTTTCTCTTCATATGACCCGCCATTCTGCTTGCCAAGACAGAGCATAAACTTGAAGTAACTTCTTTACTGAAATCTAAACATGCGGACAGCACAGTGTTTTATTGACTACGAACACCATAAATGACTTTATTGTCTCCTCCACTCAAAAAAACGAGTCCTGCTTTTTTGTTTGTCTCAGGAGAAGAGTTGCAGGTAAAATCCTGGGAAGTCAAATCGACGGATTGTGGTTTTGAGTGACGAGAAATGAGAAAAACAAAATTGGGATAGTTCGTTATATCGAAGATTTTTATTCGTTAAATAGGGGTTTGAACTTCATTTTCGTCAGAATTTCCAAAAAAAATTGTTAAATCCAGGAATTTGTTGAATTCGAATTGGGTCGGACTGTAGTTAACGCTGTTCTTTTCCCAACAATCAAATAATTGTCTATCATTTTGATTGAAGAGACCTATTTATATTACTTAGATTAATTTCAAATAATTTCAAGTTAGTAACATCTTCAAGTACAAATAAATAAATATGAAATAGTTTTTTGATTAGTCATTATACTTAAATTGCATTATATATATATACGGTATATTTTTTTAAGAATTTCACTCTTTTTAGAACAGAGTAGGGGAAAGGTGGGTAAAAAGGTCAAAACACACACACACACACTGACGTGACGTGAAAATCAAGTCATGTCATAGACGTTGTGAATTCTGATTCGTGGAAACTCTGTGACGTCGAAATTAGGTGAAGTGAAATTCCTACGTCACAGAATTTCCACAAATCAGAATTTCAAAATTTCTGACATGACGTAAAATCATGTTACGTCATGTGGTGTGTTTCGATCTAAAGAATACGCATGCAATATTTTTTCTTCTGACAACGGGGTAAGTAAAAGTGACTATGATCAAGTTAACAAGTGTGTTTTGAACAGTCTCAGAAAAACGTCGTTATTTATAACACCGTGATGTCTCCAATTAATAATGCAAAATTATTTAAGGGATTTTGGCAAGTCATTAGGTACTTTTTCTCAATTTTCCTGCTGATAGAAAATTGATAAAAGCTATCAAAGTTTAGTTCATTGTGAAGAACATTCTGTGCCGAACAATATGATGACAGTAAGCCGGATACACATCCGTAGAACTACGCAGCGCAAAAACTGATTTTGGGGTATGGTTACGCAAAATCAACCATTAAAATCACGCGCGCTGTGCTAGCCACATCGCATAAACGGTTTTTTGTGCATCGGAGATCTGCGGGTGTGACCCGGCTTTAGAATTCATATGTATCTTAATACGGGTCCACACATAGCCGCTCTACGTAATTTCGCGCCGCGATAAATCTGTTTTTTGGGTGTGGCTAGTACAGAGCGGACAATTTTAACGGTCAATTTTGAGGAGCCACACCCAAAAACCAGTTTTGAGCCACTGAAGATTGTGTAGCACGGTCGGTGTGGACCAGGCGTTAAGGTTGTGCTATCTACACTATATAGCCATAAGTCTGTGTACGCTTTGGAGTTTAGACCTTCTTTTGCTCAAATTTCTAGAAAAAGACTTGACGAATCGTTCTCTGTCCTTTTTCTAATTTATATTGCCCTCCCCCTTCTTGCTATATTTTATAAATTTGCCTTGTGATCATATTTTGTGCTCTGTATGTACGGATATAGGTCAGAATTTTCTGCTGACATCATTTTGCATCTTTGATACGAATTTTCCTGTTTATATTGCCTTTTTTGGCCCAAAATAGCGTTCGGACTATAATTTTTGACATTATGTGTATATATACATATATCGATTCCTTTAACCAATTTCTTCACGCGAAGATTAAACAATACTGCTGTTTTATATCCTTAATCATTATTTAGCTTTTCATCTTTATGATGAGAAATCTAGAATTCAACCTCTCTTCTCTTTCCCCCTTTGATGAATTCATATTAATTTTACCTTCGCATCGTTTTCAAGACGTAGAGTTTTTTACTAAAATAATCGAAAGAACCACTTTTGCATAACGTTATTTACATGGATAAAAAAAGCTGCAACTTTCATCAATCATTTGTGATTATATTCATCCATCAATTTATATTTTCATCAATCATAGATGAACGGTGCAGAAATTTTAATATTAATTTTCGATTTCAGAGTTCTCTTGGTAACCGAATGTTACGTTTTACATTTTTCTTCTGTAAAAAGAACCAGAAACTAATAAATAAATAAATAACAGAAGTTATCCAAGAGAGTTTTCTATGTTAACTAAACTCCAAAAGCGTATGCCTGTGTGGAGAGGTTCAAAAACACTTTAGATTCTTTTGGCGCGTAAAATGTCTTTCACGATTATTTCAAGAAGTTCATAATTCGAATTATTAGTATAACATTCCGGCTATCATCATATGCTGTTATGATGTGTTTATATGTTTAAGGAAAGAAGCAAAAACGTGTCGTAATTGAAATAAAATGCCCTAGCTATTCACTCGTAGTCATTTTTCAACTACATCGATGAGCTGGACGTTTTGAAAAATTACATCAGAGAGAACACTTGTCATCATTAAGGATGGAAAAAAAGTATAAAGTTCTACAACGAGCTGGAGCAATTATTTGATATATTTTGTACATGGACTTGTTTCTTTTTCAACCTCAAAAATGATTAAACGTTTTTCAATTCAAAAACAGCACTACACTGATTAGACAGCTCGTTTTTCATTCTGCATAAAAAAGAACGAGAGCGTCATGAGTCGATGAAAAAAAATTGTTTTTCCTTCACTTTTCTGTAAAAAACCATTATTCATTGAATCTTTGGAATTTACAAGAAGGGTTTCATGGTTTCAGGTATTTATGATCATCAAATAATGTATAATAAATGAAATGATAATCGATGTCCGATCTCATTACGAAAAAACAAAAAATACCCATTTGAGTCTTTCGAGGTCAATGTGAACCTCACTCTCTTTCAGTAGAATAAATATTGTGGGATAATTATTTTGTAGATGCTGATTATAGTAATTTTACGAAATAAAATAAGAAAAAATATTAATACTAGTTATTTTTCATGCAATAAAAATGACTAGTATTTAATATTGGAACACCCGATTGTAAAAGTGACCTGTGCAGTAAGAGTTTAGTGCATTGCCTTAAAAAAAAAGATTTGGTGAATCTTGGTTTAAATATCGGCTAGGGTAGCGTTTCTCAACCTTTCTGAACACAAGAACTAGTAAAATGGCTGAAACAATTCGATGGACACCAACTTGGAACATGAGTAGTGTGACCATATGTGATGTAAATACATATAAATATGGGGCATTTAAATTCAGGAATAAAATACATACAGTATTATACAGGAATGTACTGTGCAAGCTATATTCCTGTATTTTTGGTCGTTTTCACTTACTTATACACCTGTCTCGCGTTTTTTTCAACGAAGCATATTTTAATTTGCAATGTTCACTAAAATTTTTTATGGAAATAATTTTCATCACTTATAAAGTATATTATGATAATTACGACTATAACTATATCATAAACATATTTGTCTTGTTTCAAGTTTTTTTCGGGAACTAATTTTCAAAATTCACTGTGGTTTCCAGTAATTCTTCATTACCCACTAATCGATAATTTTTAAGCAATTATTGATGATTTTTCCGTCTTATGGCATCGTTTTCGGTGAAAATGGCCGATGCTTTTCCTATTTTATCGTATTTTAAGCTCCCAGTTTCCGGTATTTTTCTGAATGAATATGGTCACCCGAATCATGATCAATCTTTTCATTGAAACAAATTTTTGTTTACATCTGCAGCAGATCTTCAATTTTATGTCCTTCAGCAATTTCAGTAATGATTTGCAGTTTCATCATAAACTGTCTTTTTAGCCAAATTAACTACAATTATATCTCGTATTTTTTTAAAAATTAAAACACGATCATCACGTATTCCCAAGGGATCAGCGTGATCTGTCCAGGGAATTTGTTAGTAAACATCCATGCCCGAACCGGGATTCGAACCCAGACCTGCACAGTGAGAGGCTAGCTCCCTAGAATTGAAATTTCCCGTATTTTTCTCGAGCTATGGTTACCCTAATAACGAAGGTCTAATTTTCTATTTTAAACCATGTGAGGATATTACTGTACTTATATTGTAACAATTGTAACAATTCAATGACTTTTCCGTTCAGTTAGAATTCAATTACCAAGTCTGCCTGCAGACCGATGCCATCTTTTGCGGAGAAACGCTGGGCTAGGGAGGAATGAAGTCTATCGAGCACCCGTACGAAATTGTTCTCGATTGTTCAAATGTTCATGATGCGATAAAATGAATTTAACTCGAGTGCAAGTATAAAATGTATAGTTTTATTTTGTGTGAGATGAATTCGGAGTGAAAAAAGACTTACGCGGATCGTTCCTAACAGGACCATAGTATAATTGATGAACTTGTTGATCACCTCTGCTATCTTGGCTTCCGCAACAAAAAAAAAATGGGCCGCAAGACGTTCCTACGGAATCTCCTGAAATCCAACAAGTCATTATAAAAGCGCATCTCGTGTTTGCTGGACAACCAGAAAATAGTGTCACTCGTTTCGGTTTTAAAAGATTGCGAAAAATAGTTGGTTTTCGAATGCGAGAGCTTTTTTTCAGGTCTTGCGAAAATGAACCTGCAAATAAGATAGAAATAAATGCTAATCAATCTAATTTAATTAATAACCATTTTCAGTTTTTTAACTTACTTTTACTTACGCTTGGTTAAAACACACGCATTGAAAATTTAAACAATGTGTTTGTTTTTATATACAGGGTGATTATAAAAACACTATCCCGACATATGGGCCCCTAACTATCATACCATTCACAGAAACTGAATGAAATTTTGGCATAAGGTATTTTGAGGTATGCGCTCAAGAATGATATGGAAAACAACAGTGTCACTCTAACAGTTACGGTTACAGTGAGAAAATTTCGAAAATATCAAATGGCAACACCAAGTTTTTTGTATTGGAATGCGATCTCCATACTGAAAAACACTAAATAGCATTGGAATGGCACCTGTAGCACGAAAATCACCGGCGGTAGATAGGCTAAAAGTGAGGACAACCAATAAGGACAGAGAAGCAGCATAAAATAAAGCATTTTATTGTGTTTCACAAATTTTCCTTGTGGAGGACTAATCAGGCTGGGATCTCAGCCGAAGAAACGGTGTGACGAATGAAACGAACATTAATGCTCTGGTGCACGGCAAAGTCCTTTTTACTTTTTCCTTGCCTAGCTCCGGGGATTTTCGTGCTACAGGTGCCATTCCAACGCTATTTAGTATTTTTCAGTATGGAGATCGCATTCCAATACAAAAAACTTGGTGTTGCCATTTGATATTTTCGAAATTTTCTCACTGTAACCGTAACTGTTAGAGTGACACTGTTGTTTTCCATATCATTCTTGAGCGCATACCTCAAAATACCTTATGCCAAAATTTCATTCAGTTTCTGTGAATGGTATGATAGTTAGGGGCCCATATGTCGGGATAGTTTTTTTATAATCACCCCGTACATAGACACGTCTCCTTTTTTCAGATAATGTTATGTAAAAGTTATGTGTGTTGGATAAGCGTATGTTGATCGTATAACATTTATGCATGATATTCATACGTTCAAATGTATACATTTCAGAAGTACATTGCTCTTTTATCAGAAAGATTTTGTAGTATGTAAGCATATAATTTGCCTATATGTACCATATACTTACATCAAATTTCATGGTTTAATTTTTATCGATTTTTAATTAATATCAATGATTTTTGAAGAGCCCCTAGGAAAATAATATCGTATATACAGTCCATGCCGCTTTTTGTGATCACATCGAATTTAATGATTTTGATAATAATAACCGGATGATAACAATATCCGAGAAAAGTCCCGTTTGCAAGTAAGGTGACCATAAATCCCGTTTGGTCGAATGGCATGGTATAAACCGGTTGGTAAAACGGCACAACTCTGTTTTTCTTTCCCACACAATTGGTTTCAAAATGTTCAAAATCATTCCATTTTTTTAAAATTACATATTCTAAAACGGTTTTTTTCCTTTGAGCTAAAGTCCTGCAATTTTGTTATTCAACCATTGTGAGTCGTTATAATGGAACTGTCTAATACTGTATAATGAATTTTAGAAGAATTCGACAAGAATTTTAAATTAGTGACTAAAACTATATCTTGCAAAACAGGTTACTATCCCTCTGAAAACGTTTATAAAGCAGAGAAGCAAAATCAAAAAACCAAGCTGTGGTTGCAAATTATGTACTGCGAAAAAAAAATAAGTCCAAGATTGGGAATTTTCCCAAGTCGAGAATATTTTGTTGTGGTTTTTTGCCCAATGTCGTGTCTCAAAAGTAATTTTCTGATAAATTTTATTTCCTCAAGTGATTTGAAATCCGATTTGACTTTTTTTCCTCAAGTCTGATTGAAATGATATTTTTTGTATAACAGAATTGGGGAGATGCAATCAAACATATTGAATTTTATAATATTTGTATGTCTGGGGGGGGGGGGTGGGTGGGAATAATTTTTTTCAATGTCTCAGTGTTATTCGACCTACGCATTTACAAGACGTTTTGACTCGGCTTGTCAAAAGGCCGGACAGGCTGAGTCGTATAAATGAGATTGGACGTTTAACCCTTTGCGGTTGATGCCGCCAGCCTGGCGGCATGTTGTGGGAAATTTTGAGAGTTCATCAAACAAAATTACAGAAATTAAAAATTTATGTCTTATGTATTATAAGTACTGTTATATAAACACAAGTCAGTTTCAACAAATTCTGTGTTTTTTAATATCCATATACTTGCTTTAAATCATCATGTAGGGAGAAATAACTCCGAAAACTAAATTTGCTCCAACTAGCTAGTACTCCCATCAGAGAAATTTGCCGATAGCAAAGTGTTATGACGCGTCGTATAAATGAAGTTCTACAGTAACTAAACAAAAAAGTTTAACAAATTTATTGAGTTTCCATAATAGATTTTGCTCAAAATAGCGATTGAACGATTTCATTTCAAATGTATCAAATTTAAAAGAATAAAAAATTCATACGTCTATTGGTTGAAGCTGAACTGTTTTGGCGGACCGATACAGATGAGTAACTCGAGGTTGTGTGCGTATAATCACTTATCATTAGCAGTAGTGCCAAAGTGAGGAAAGATGATCGCATTATGTATCTGGCACATGTGGGATGGTTGATCTGTAAAAGTAGATAAACATAAACATAATATTTGATTATAGAATTCCACATTTTTTCAAAACTACATATTTCATAGCATGATAAAAATATTTTTCGCCTAATCTCAATCGAATGAGAAAAGGAACGTTGATATGTTCCATAAATTTCATACCAGAATTTTTTTTCTTTCATTTTTTCTCATCTTCTATATCCGAATATTAATTAAACAATAAAACTTAGTTCGCACTAACCCTTTAAGTGGTTTTTAAAATTTTGCTGATCACATTATAACTGCCATATTGGAAATCACTAAACGTTCTAGAAACTGTCACCTATTTTCAAAAAGAATTTTTTTCCGATTGCGAGCTGATAAATTCGTTCCCTCCCACCCCAACACGAAATAAAAAACAACGGAAGAGCGAAAAAATATCGTTTCCTGTTATTATGTTGCACACAATAAAACTATACAAAGACATTTGCTCATCACTTGGGGTCACGTTCTTGGAGCTTTTTGCATTCACCGATAGGTGGCTTCGTTGGGATGGAAATCACCCAAATCACGGTTGGGGTCTGGGAGGTTTACGATAGGCTTAAATCAGGTTTTTTACTCCCAGACTACGTAGACGGGAATGTGGGTGAGTTAATGATAATAATAAAAGTATTGATGGGGAATTACCCACCTTTGACTTAGATGGCTTCTCGATTGACACTAAATCGCGGGGCAAATTAAAATGTATTCTAATAAATGCCAGGAGCTTGGATAATAAGAACATTTTTTTAACAACTATAATAGGTGTGGAGGGCCTAGATCTTATAGCCATAAAAGGATTTTGGGCAAACGATGGGAATGAATCATTCACACACGTCTCAGGATATGATCTTTTTTTTAAGAAATAAATCTGATAGGAAAGTGGGGTAGAGTCTTGATATACATGAAATCATGTTTGAAGGCTAGAGTGTGTAATTTATAGAGAAGTGATATTGAAACTATATGGGTTGAGCTCGAAAACAAAAGGCGTCATAAACTTATTGTAGGGATTTGTTATAATCCACCGAAAGACCCAAACTGCATCGATAAACTTCATGATCAAATTTCTTACATGAGTAAGCGTAAAAGGGTTGTCATATTAGGGGATTTCAATTACCCCGGTACCGATTGAGAGAATCTTTCAGCTAAAGATCGACATGGAACAGACTTTCTTAAATTGGTGCACGATAATTTTTTGTATCAGCAGGTATCAGAAGCCACTTGGGGTACTGCTATTTTGGATTTAGTTCTCACTAGTTCCGAGGATCTTGTTGAACATGTTTCGGTAGGAAACGAGTTTTCTTCAGTGATCACACACATCTCGTGTCGTTAGTTTTTTTCTGTAACTTTTCTTCTAGTAAGATTGATAACAAAAGACTGGTTCCTTGTTTTCGGAAAACTAACGTTGATGTTTTGAGAGAACCACACGGATAGCGGAAGTTTTCAAAGACCGGTTAGAATCAGTCGAGGTGGTAAGTCAATGGGAAGAATTTAGTACGAAAAACTGTTCTCTGTTTTTTTGCACGATGTCATACCTTTTGTTCGTAAGCAACACGTTTGTACATCGCACCCTCTCTGGTTCACGGATAGCGTGCGTAATCTTTATCTTAAAACGAAAAAGTATTCAGGGTGTATAAAAGTGGACTAGGTGACCTGCCATCGTTTAATGATAAAAGAATGGCGTTGAAGAAAAGGATAAGGAATAGTAAAAAGAAAGTTAATTCTAGATTGACAGATAACATTGGCACTGACGCAAAATCATTTTCAGGTATGTCAATAGAAGATGTAAGGGGACAGTTGACCACCTCTCGTTAGAAGGGCCTGGGGTAGAGAGTAATGCAAGCATGTGTAGGGCATTCTTTCTCCCCTTCTGTTATCATATTTTGAACATAAGCTGACTCCACCCACTGGCACAGTCGATTGACAGGATAGGTGAGAAGGAAAAAATGTTATCAGGAGAAAAAAACTTTACAACGGGAGCGGGGTTGCCGTTTTGAGATTCGAGATATTTCGGGATTGATGTTTTGACGGGTTTCAAGAATCCAAGATAACTCGGGATTACCGCTGTAAAGGTTAAGATTGTTCAGCAAAGCTATCCCTTTCCTTCTAACAAGGTCGAAGTGACGGGGGCTCAGGGGTTCGGTCCCTCCCCGGTTCCTTTCCGAAATACATTTCTGGCTACGGACTTGCCTTCTAACAATAATTTAAAACTTTACCAGTATATTTATCTAACTTCCTATTTTTTAAATAAAAGTGTGTTAAAATATTATTTCCTTCCCGATGTTGGTGTTATGCTGAGTCGTCAGAATCTTGTGAACAGGTTAAATTGATTGACTCAAGACATATAGTAAAAAGAAATGCATTTAGTGACAGATTGTTATTTAAATCGTACAAAAAGTACAAATTTGTCGAAAGTATGCTGGTTAAGTGATTTTCGAATTTTCCCACATTAACGCTAGTGAGTTTTCTACTTTAAATTAAAAATACTACCAAAATGCTACCAAAAAATTTGTAGTTTTCAAATACAAATAAATACAAATACAACGCCACAACAAGCAAAATGCCCAACGAGGTGGCTGATAAAAAGATGCCCATAAAAATATGGATGTCATATATTTCAAAAATACAGCAACCCAATTAAAAATGCAATTAACACAAATTATAAACAATATATACACATGATAAAATATTATACAATGCCCATAAAGAATACTTATCCTTGTTTGTCAAACCATGACAAAAAAAAAAAAAAAAAAAAATAATAACGCTTTTCAACATCCAAAGTTAGGAGCAATAGCTGTTGTGTACGCACACACATTTGATTTCAATAAGAGGAGTATAATCACACATTGTTTTGATTTTCTGCCTCGATAGTATATCTGGTCATTGCAAACAGTTTACAGAGGTACTCTATCATCATACCAAACTCTTATCTATAAAATGATCGAGTTACAGTCGCTCGGTTAGGTGATTATCAAGTGTTCGTTAGCAAATTAGCATGCATCAGTTTGACGCACACCATCAGTAAATCGTGTTGAACTGGTTCGGTTACGATTGGTCGTTTGGTCAGCATATGTGATCTGATATCCCGCAAGGGACAGAGCGGGGGCCATGTTTGGTGTTATGTATATGTGATCTGATAAGACAACCGGATGAATGATTTTTTTTTCACTTCCCCATTTTTCAACTACAATCGGCCCCCTGTATTCGCGGTTTTTTTTTTTATTGGAAACTTTTTTTGGTAACACAACAATCGTCATTCACGTGTTTTGTTTACAAAATTTGAGTTGCATGTGTTTAGGACGGCTTACTTTTCTAGTGCTACTGATAATGCTTTGAAAAGACAAAAAAAAGTGAAAACTTGACAAGGAAAACTGGATTTATTGACTATGCTTGGAGAAAGTAAGTCAATACCTGTTGTAGTCCGCCATTACGGAATCAACGTATCTATGGCGAGATATATCAAGCAAAAGGAATCTGAAATTCGATCAGCCGTGCCTGTAGCTGCATCCGTGGCAGTGAAAACTTTGCATCGCCTACGGGATCCATGTGTTTTTCGTACAGAAAATGCTGTTTTTTGTGGGTACAAGACTGCTACAAAAAGGTATTCCAATTGATTGTAATATTATAACAGAAAAGGGGTGAAAAATTTTACTCTTCTATAAAGGAAAGGGCTGGTGAAACGTCCATTTCATCAGAATTTTATGCAAGTAAAGGTTGGTTTCATAGGTTTAAGAAACGATTCGGATCACGTAAGGTAAGAATCACTGGCGATCAAGCCACTGCTGACCAGGAGGCAGCTAGAAAATTTCCAAAGACTTTGTAGAAAATTACTGAAGAGAAGGATTATGCACCTCAGCAGGCGTTTAGTGCTGACGAAACTGTACTATTTTGGAAGAAAATGCCGCAAAGAAGTTAAGCAATAGAAGAAGAACGAGCTCCTGGTTTTAAAGCAAGTAGAGATAGACTTACTATGTTGTTTTGTACAAATGCGTATGGGTACATGATGAAGCCCATCGTTTTTTTCAAATCTGTACATCCGCGAGCACTGAAGGGAAGGATAATCCAAAGCTCCCAGTATTTTGGACGAACAATAAAAAGGCTTGAACAACGAAAACACTTTTCCTGGATTGGTTTAAACAGTGTTTCGCTCCGGAAGTCAGGAGGTACCTTGAGAGTGAATACATGCCATTCAAAGTTCTTTTGATACTGGATAATGGACACCCAGATGTCAACGAGTTCAAAGCTGATGTTGTGGAAGTCCTTTATATGCCTTCTAATACAACATCTATCATTCAGCCCTTGATCGGGTGTAATGCGAGCATTCAAGGCTCACTATGCACGTGACTCAATGGAGGTGATTGTGCACGCAATAGAAGGAGATGCAAATGCAGAAAATGTCTTGAAGGTATGAAAGAATTACACTATTGTTAATGTCATTACTGTCACCACTAGAGCTGTCAGTTCTTAAGAAAGAAATAGTCAACTCAGGTTGGATTAACCTTTGGCCACAATGTGCGCTCCATGACATCCAGGACATAAACATTTCTACAGGGCCAACTGAAGAGATTATAAAAGACATTGTCACGTTAGCGAAACAGGTGGGGAAGGGGGAGGGAAGAGTCCAATGATATGGATATAGAAGAAGTTGAACAGCTAATTAATAGCAATTCAGAGGCATTTACAGAAGACGAATTAATGCAGCTGACTGGTCCTGAAACTGAAGCGGTACCAGACTAAGAAGATTAAGATAAAGAAGTAGAAGACATGTTTACCACAAGTGACATAGCGGAAGGGCTTCGCAAGTTCAAATCAGAAATAGATTATTTTCATGACATAGATCCCTGTATGGTACGTTCTTCACAAGTAGAAAAATTAGTAGAGTAAGCCTTGTCAACATACTCCAACATACTTGATGATATGAAGAAGAAACGGCAAGCAGAAATCACATTGTTCTTTCAGAAAACATCGCCAACAATCGCTGCACCCTCTTTTACATTCCCTTCTACCTCTGCGTCACCCGGCTCTTTCTCATGATTGAACTAAACTGAATTAAATTTAATTTGCCAGTCCCGCGGCACAATTTTTTATGGCCGCTCTACTGGTCTTAGAAGCGGCCACTAGGGAGTGGCCTATTTTGGAGCGTGTGAGTGATTGTGTGAAAAGTGTGTGTAAGATGTGGTGTAAGGACAAATTTGGGAATTTAAGTTCAAGTTCCGGCTATTTAAAATTTTTCCGCAAGTAAAATGCCGCCGAGTCCTAACAGCACCTAAAAGAGAAAAAGAAAAAATAGCCCAAATCCAACGGTGGAACGTCATTGGCCAGGAGCTCGCCTTTTCAGGATTGGCTGTTGACCTGTGGGAAAGAAAGATTGCAGGAAAAAACAAAGTCCAGTGAAAAAGAAGGAAAAACAAGAGAGATGAGAGATTTTTCTTTTTCCAAAATTTTTTGATTTTTTTTGGGGATTTTTGGATTTTTTTACGAGAAGAATTAGAAAAAATAAAAAATAAAAGAAAAAAATCACATAAAGAAAGAGGACGCTACAAAAGAGCGGGTAAGAAAAAAGAAGAGGGGGTCCGGCCGGAGACAAGTTGCCAGGAACTTAGTTTTTGGATTCAGACATCTCTTTTCTTAGACGGTATCCCACCTTGTGGTTTCGTCTATTTTCCTTCTGGTTTCGGGAGATGCAAGGGCAGCTCTTATCCATTCCTCGTTGGAGATGATGGCTTTCCTTGCAATTGCTCGAGCATCGTCTGGGGCGAGGCCGTCTTTCTTTCTCATATAAACGAGATATACAAAAAAACCTATGGTTTCAGTTATTCGCGGATTTCCCGTATTCGCGTAACCCTCCGCGAATACGGGGGCCGACTGTATTATACGACAGGTCAACTATTAAAAGCGCCCTCTAGTTTAACTATGTGAATTGTATTTTCATGCTTGATCAGTTGATCTAGACTAACTTCAGCATTTTTAGAGAGACAATAATTTCCCCCAAGGTTTTTGTTCGAATTGCATAAACACAAGGTGTCTAGAAAATGGCTACATGACTTTGAAGATGAATAACGGTTAGTGATACAAATGTTTGGTGATTCATTTTTATTGGGATGATAGTAAGTTTTTAACAGTGCCAATTTCACAAATTAAGTAATCTCTAGCAAAAACAAAAATGTTCCACCTTTCTGAAAGACTTGATATTAGTTGCAACATTTTGTCCAAATCGCCAATCTCTCTCATCATCATCACATCAATTCAACTAACCCCTTTAGTTGCAATTCATATCACCCGTAGAGCGGCATGGTTTATTGATACTTTCTTTCTTTCAAACAGAGCACAACTCTGGTCTATCACCTTGGGGATATATTACCAAGTGAGTTGGTGAGTTGTGCTGTAAGATTGTACTTGTACCTAACAGTCTGAGTGCGTATCTAACGTTGAACGTTGTGCGTGAATGTTTAGTGCTGTGTCATCTGTTTTTCAAACTATACGTAAATTGTAATGGTTGAACATTGTAGGTCTGCTGCTCTCTGTGGTGAGACTTTTAACAGTGGGAGATCAGCTCACATTCAC
The DNA here is from genome assembly GCF_987345545.1 of Pholcus phalangioides. Lineage (NCBI taxonomy): Eukaryota > Metazoa > Arthropoda > Arachnida > Araneae > Pholcidae > Pholcus > Pholcus phalangioides. Next base: position 24,201,814 of record NW_028301604.1, on the reverse strand, counting down.
GCCTCGAAGTTGGGAACCACAGAAAACCAACTTCAACCAACCATCACTGTGCCACCGGTGTGGTGATTTATTGATACTGATAAGCCTCACTGGCCAGAGTAATGATGGATAACAGAATCGCACCTTGAAAAGTACGGAGTGCAAAAAACCTCCAAAAAAGGATTCCAAAGAGAAAGCACTCTGATTACTCTGATCTCACAAGGAAAGGGTCCAAAGGTGTCATCCTCAAAAAAATTCGAAAAAATTACTGCTAATTCTACTCATTAAAATATACACAAAATATAAAAATATGCGGCTGAATTATTATGGGTCACTCCCAAAAATTTTAAATATTAATATTTTGAACGCCAATAGAAGCCCATAATGATAAAAAATCCCACAACCCTAAAGTGTTAGTGACGTCATTCAAACAACTCGTGATCAGGTACAACGAAAAACAAAGAAAGAGACAAATAACTGGTTTCTAGGAGCTGGAAGGGGAAACTCGCGCAAGAGAGCGCTAAATTTAAAAAAGTTTTTTTTTTTGCTTATGCACATTATGCTGTTTTGCGTCCCATCGCTTTCTTTTATTGCTATTTTTTTCTCCCCCTCTCTCCTCTTCCGTTCTTTTTCTTCTCCCCGCTTAGTATTCAACAGAAAATAAAATTTAATAGATATCGCCAAGAAGCGCCAGAGGCGATGAATAGCCAATTGTTGTAATTTTTAATAATTTTTCGCGGCTTTAGTAATTGAACTCCGTCGCTAATTTTTTTGTTTTTATGTTCTGGGGTGAGATGAATGTACTTTAATTTTTGTCATAACTTTTTGAGGATCGTACCTTTGGATCATTTTCTTGTCAGTCATAAACAACGATGCTGTCCAAGGAAGCGTAGCCGGTCAATTTGTCGCAATCAACTTGTCGCGCTCAACTCGTCGCGCATCAATTTGTCGCAGTGCCAATTCGTCGCGGTACAAATTCGTCGCAGAGCCAATTCGTCGCGATACAAATTCGTCGCGGTACAAATTCGTCGCGATACAAATTCGTCGCGGTACAAATTCGTCGCAGAGCCAATTCGTCGCGGTACAAATTCGTCGCAGAGCCAATTCGTCGCGGTACAAATTCGTCGCAGTGACAATTTGTCGTGTAACCAATTCGTCGGGACGTCAATTTATCGCAGAGTCAACTCGTCACGCGATCTGTATGTAGGTTTTTTTGTCTCATACGTGAAAAAATAAACATGAAGAAAAGTTTTTTTCCATCAAGAAATGCACACAGTTTACTAAATTTTTTTTTTTGTCATTTCGAAAAAAATCATCGAAATTACATCGAAATTAAAATTACAATTGATATTAATGTTTTATTATTTAATTATTGTAAATGTTAAAAAAATCATTTTTTCTATGATAAAATTTTAAAATTCTGTAAAAAAATGTCGGTGTTTATGATATTCCCCAAATTACAGTACAGCGGAGGCTGTCTTTAAGTGTAAACTTGTATCTGTCCCATGTGGAATCGAGACTCCCACCAACATTAACCACTACAGTATCTCCACAAGAACCTGAAATAATTAATAATTTAATTTAATTAATATTTCATTTTCACCGGATAAGCCACACTTGTCGCTTTCTCTCGAGATTTGCATTACTCGTAGCGAGGGGAGTTGGGGCGCACACCGAGATGATAAATTGCGATCACATACATTTTCAAAATTTAATTTGCACCGGATAAGTTGCTCAAGTTAAAAACTCAAAAAATCCAACCAATAAAGTTCATAGGTTACATTCGAGCAAATGCAACCGATAATCTTATTGGTTGAATTTTTCAAGTTTTATAAAAGGACTTTTAGAACACTTTCATAGTGTAATGCTAGCCTTAGATATATTGTCGGTAAAAAATTCCTCAAAGATGTATTCCCTACATGGCAGATACATATTCAATAGTGAATTAGGGCCATTCAAGTATTACGTGAGCAGATTTTCAGCCATTTTTGACCCCCTCCCCCTTGTCAGCAAAAATCAGCAAAACACTGACCCCCATCCCCTCCCCCGTCAGCAAAATTTCACCAGAAGCTTAGAATATTTCATATCTTCAAAAAGGGCTGGTTGATGACGTAAGCGACCTTCAACCCCCCCCCCCCCGCCATCAAAAGTCAACAAATCCGAAACTCCCTCCCCGATCCTGACGTAATACTTGAATGACCCCTTAGGCAAATTGTGCTTTGGGATGGGCATTGATCCTAATTTATCATCTTGGTGTGTTCCCGCAACACCCCTCGCTGCGAGAAATGGAGATCCCGCCAGAAAGCGGGAGTGCGGCTTATACGGTGAAAATTTAATTTTGAAAATTTATTTTATCGTAATTTATCATCTTGGTGTGTTCGCCCAACGCCACTCGCTGTGAGAAATGGAGATCCCGCCAGAAAGCGGGAGTGCGGCTTATACGGTGAAAATTTAATTTTGAAAATTTATTTTATCGTAATTTATCATCTTGGTGTGTTCGCCCAACGCCACTCGCTGCGAGAAATGGAGATCCCGCCAGAAAGCGGGAGTGCGGCTTATACGGTGAAAATTTAATTTTGAAAATTTATTTTATCGTAATTTATCATCTTGGTGTGTTCGCCCAACGCCACTCGCTGTGAGAAATGGAGATCCCGCCAGAAAGCGGGAGTGCGGCTTATACGGTGAAAATTTAATTTTGAAAATTTATTTTATCGTAATTTATCATCTTGGTGTGTTCGCCCAACGCCACTCGCTGCGAGAAATGGAGATCCCGCCAGAAAGCGGGAGTGCGGCTTATACGGTGAAAATTTAATTTTGAAAATTTATTTTATCGTAATTTATCATCTTGGTGTGTTCGCCCAACGCCCCTCGCTGCGAGAAATGGAGATCCCGCCAGAAAGCGGGAGTGCGGCTTATACGGTGAAAATTTAATTTTGAAAATTTATTTGATCGGCGTACTGACTCTGCGACAAATTTGTACCGCGACGAACTGATTCTGCGACAAATTCGTACCGCGACGAACTGATTCTGCGACAAATTTGTACCGCGACGAACTGACTCTGCGACAAATTTTCACCGCGACGAACTGACTCTGCGACAAATTTGTACCGCGACGAACTGACTCTGCGACAAATTTGTACCGCGACGAGTTTGTAGCACGACGAATTGACGCTGCGACAAATTGATTGCGACGAATTGTCGTGCGACAAGTTGATCGCGACGAATTGACCTAGACCCCCAAGGAAGGGAGAGAATACCATCTTTAGCACAAATATAAGATATATGGTTAGCCATAATTAGCTTTTTTACTGAAAGTCGCTTTAGACTCTTCGTAAAAATCTTTTTGAAAGAAAAAAGAAAAGAAAAATAATCAAAATATTTTCTGTAACTCACAACAGAGAGGTACGTCGGAAAATGAGTCTCGTAAATGAAATGTGAAAAGTCATACAAATGAATTAGAAATATTATTTTTCTATACCTTCGCCCAGGAGTGCAGAAAAGCGTCTTATAACTGAAAGAAACGTATAAATGAGAGGGCGTAACGAGAATATTGTATTTAACAGGAATTAAATGAGTGTTACAATACACATGATTCACTTATAACCGTGTGCATTTTTTACTGTTTGAAGAACTAATCATTGGAAGTTGAGCATCATCTTCTATGGATGAAATTAATTTTCCTTTATTAGTAGAAATCGGTATATTTTTCGCTCAATAAATAATTTCCATTCCACGTATATCTCTGATTTGTTATCTTAAAACACGATGATTAAATAATCAGAAAGTTTTTCATTCATTTTTACGCAACAAGACAAAGAATTATAGAGATCGAAAAATTTACAGGACCGTGAAAAATTGAAGCTCTTATAATCTTATCTGGATAATCAATGGAGTATGTCGTAGTCGAATTATTAAGAAATGTGAGAACAAAATGACTAGCACGATTTTTTGAGATCATTTTTGTTTTATTTTGATGCATATCGATATACTACTACTAAACCACACATGTACCTCCGTCGACATTCCTCCGCAGAACTTCTGAACTTCTAACGAGTTGGTACGTGTTGAAATGTGAGTGTATATGTTGTGAACCTGACGTGAAGTTTGTTTCTGTATACTGCTTGTTATGTGTAGTGCCGCTAACTGCCATCAGTTTTTATAACTATGAGTGTAATGATTGTAACGATGAAAATTGTATCGTTGTAGGCCTGTTGCTCTTTGTGGCCAGACTTTTAAACGGAAGGATTGGCTGCTCACGGCAAAAAACGCATTTCCGCCTCGAACGCGTACTACAAGAATCCGGTTTGTTTATTGATGTTCCGAACAGTTTCAATCAATTGTAATTTTTTTGTAAACAATGTAGTTTTGAGAAACATTTCTTCATAGTTAGTGGAAACAATAGGTATAAAAATAATAATGATATTAATAATATCAATAATAATGTTCTCTGACTAACCACACGAATACGTGAAGTAGAAATGATAAAATTCCCCGATCTTCATATTATAATACACAAAAGTTTGTTTTGTTTCCACGTTGAGAAAAGATTTAGCATTTTGCTGTGCACATCAATGAAAGAAAAAAAACCTCTTACATAAAGATGACTAACATTACTGCCACATGGGTGATTGGAGAATTATTTTACTGGAATAGTTGAGGTAATAGGTAAAAACAAGTTCATCTCATCACTACGTATTAATTTTTTTCACACTCAGGATATGGCATCCTTCACATAAATTAGATAGTCCCCAGATCGGTTAGAATTTCAATAAAGCTTTAAGATGCATCTGTCTAGGTTTCTAATGAGAAGAGGAATAAAATAATACTGTTATCAGAGTTGTTAAAACGAGTTGAAAATAAACTGGTCAATCCTACGAAAAAGAGGTCGAAGTGATTTAGAGAGCCGTGGAACGCTAAAAAAGACATTATGTTAGTCACTTAGTGTCAGTTCTTGGAGTAATACTCCTTCATTTTTGCGGTTTGTTTAATTACAAGCCAAATAGCTTACATGTGAAAATACAGAGAGAGGTTCTGTTTTTTCAGTTCATCTCTGAAAAATACATAAATATTTCAAAGAATTAAATATGCATACCCTTTTTTGAACTGAAATATTTCACAGGTAACATGACATAGAAGATCAAATCGTTCCTTGTTTTTTCAAAACGAATTTTTTGTTATTGGAATTCTTGTGTGCATGGTTCCAAGGATGTAATTGAATTTTTTATACGTTCTAAAACATTCAGGCTACAGTACTTGTTGCGTCTCCTTTTTCTTATGATTTAAGGTAAAGTTTCTCAAAGTGCGCCTCAAGGGTCCCAGGCACGTCGCGGCACGCTAAAGACATTCATGAGTGTGCCTGTTTGTGTATTAAAATTGGTTCTTTTATGAATGCATAATATCTGAAAAACTATTCTGGGGAGCCACAGATGGACGATGACTAGGATAAAGGAGCCACCGGTGGCAAAAGTTTGGGACAATTGATGTACGGCATCGCTCTTCTGCTTCTAAGATAGCCTAGATAATAGTAAAATTTACGAACGCATAGTCATCATTTACATATCCATTCGTTTTGTACATAGTAACTAATGTTCATTTAATATCATCTTTCATTTTGTCGCACCATGGTCATTTTCTGCACACGAGGGCTAATTAGACCGAGACCTACAGTTTATTGCTAATTCCAAAACGGCAAAGATCGGGTTTTTTTATTCATATGCATTATGTCTGGCTGAGAGGTTGGGACGCGCTAACCTCTCTGTAGGGAACTTCCTGCTGTAGTATATGTTATGTGGCATTTAATCGCCGTTTCTGTTTTATCTCAGTGTCAGGAAAGATTCTCACAAGGACAAATAATGTTTATGCAAGAAACACCTGCTCATGCACCGAGCTGATTTCTTTGTTCATAATTTGATTGTTTCAGTCCCATGAAAAATTTTAAAAATCGGAGAAAAGTTTTGGTCGCATATTATTACTTTTTTCTTGCATAATAAATAAACGCTTAGTTACATAATGTGTTGCTCTGAAAATAATTTTATAAATCAGTTGGGATAATAATTTCTGAGTTTTTGGTTTATTAAATTTATTTAAATCAAATTTTAAATTTGCCATTTCCACATAGCTTTTATTTTCCATAAAGGTTAGTTTGAAACGCGTTGTGGGAGGAATTGGAGCACACTAATACCAGGTGTACAAGTATGAAATGCGGATTTCATACTTGTACACCTGGTAAAAGCAATGTGTCTCAGTTGTGTCACGGAACAACCAAACGTTGTATATATTCTTCCCTTGACTGATATTAAAATTATCTTTTGATAATTAGAATTTTGAACGTGTTTGAGAGTCCATTCACTTTGGAAGCATAAGCTTTGTTTTTATTATAACCAATGGTTGTAATAAAAAAGAAGGTAATATGCGTCACACATACAATGCTTTTACACGTAAAAGAAAAGAATTCGTGTTTTATTTGCACAAATTACCGTTATCGTTACATCCGAATTTATTTCGTGACCATAACTAGAAATGCTTTTTCGTGAAATTGATTACGATTCATTGATTATGTGTTTACGTGTTCGAACGCTGTATTTATTTGTTTGTTAGTCACGGTGTGAGAGCACACTACGATCGCTTTCAAAGATATCTGATTAAGCCATCAGTAGCTCAACTTTTGTCTACATCTTTCTTTAATTGCTCCGATCAACGGTGAACCTGTTCGCTATAAAAATGACTATACTTGTCGATAGTTGCATTGTCAGCAGCTAATTGACACTAAAAGCGGTCGATTTTGGGGTTAATTGTAAACGTGACTAACTAAACCGATGGATGATACGTGAACTGTACATTATGATTTAAAAAATTGAAAAACAAACCTCGCGTGAAGATTTTTTTTCCACATAGAGAACACCCAACAAACAAATCAAAACTCTAAATTAAAATAGCAATGAGATTTGGGAATAGAGTAGGTCATCCAACACATAATATTAACTCTAGGAAACCAAAGAACGCATTTAAAATAATTATTATTACGCAAGCCAACGGAAAATGAACACTAAAACACTTGCAAACCTTGTTATTGTATATTTTTTCTTTGTCCATTTATTATTTTTAATTTCGACATGTGATATTAGACAAAATTTTGAAATGGTTTGAACAATATGACAAATGAATGAATTACTTCATAAATACGCAACAACAAATGCTGTGTGAATCCATATATGATTCAGCTGTATTCGCATGAGAACGTAGAAAGTTAACAAAAAATACTAATGCATAAATAACTAAAAAAAATGCTTCAACTGGTTCTCTTGAAGCGTAGTGTACATGTTATTGTGAAAGATTTTGAGTCTTTGAGAAATAATTAATAAAGGAAATGACTTTTCTAACACTGAAAAATGCTATTTGTGCCCGTGGTTTACAAACATATCAAATTTTTATTTTCATAATCTTATTTAAAATTTTCGTTTGAATGGTTTTTATTTTCTGAATTAATATATATATATATATTTATATATGCATATATACATTTTGGTGGCACAAAAAGTTATAAGTATAAAAATCCCTTCAGTGAATATTGAATACGTATACGCGAAGAGAGCCACGTGCAAATTGGCATTGATTTAAAAGCACTGAATAAGGACGGGATTACACTATAAAAGTTTGAGAAAATCCCTTTTATAAAACTTGAAAATTCCAGCCAATAAAGCTTATAGGTGACATTCGAGCAAATGCAACCGATAATCTTACTGGTTGAATTTTTCAAATTTTATAAAAGAACTTTTAGAAAACTTTTATAGTGTAATTCCGGCCTAATAAAGCCATAAACAAGTACGTAAAAGGCTCGAGAGAGATTACGATTGAGAGAGAGAAATACTGCATTCCTCTCTCCCTAAAGCCCGCATTACACTATAAAAGTTTCATAAAATTTCATTAATAAAACTTGAAGAATTCAACCAATAAGATTATTGGTTGCATTCGAGCAAATGCAACCGATTCAGAATTCAAACGCAACCAATAGGTCCTATTAAAGTTTGGTAAAAGTTCTTTTATGAAACTTGAAAAGTGCAACCAATAAGCTCAGCCTATTGATCGCATTCGAGCGAAAGTAACCAATAGGCATATTGATTATTTTTTCAAGTTGTAAAAAATTCTTTATCAAATTTTTATAGTGTAATCCTGGCTTGAGAAAACCGATATCGATAGTATTAAAGAACACAAAAGCGTTCTTAATTTCACATATTAATACATACAGATGATCAATTCAAAAAAATAATCCTTTAGCGGCTTTACAATATAAAAGTTTTAGAAAAGTTCTTTTATAAAACTTGAAAAATGTAACATCGGTTACATTCGAACGAATGTAACAAATAGGCTTATAGGTTTTTCTAGTTTTGTTAAAGATCTTTTATCAACATTTTATAATGTAATCCCGACCTTATGTGTTTTTCACTTTGTTTCTCGTTTATCTTCTTTAGGCCGGGATTACACCATGAAAGTGTGATGAATTAGTGTGATGAAAAGTGTCATATTAAGAAGTTACATGTTTAAAGTTGAAAACGTTAATTGCATGAGCACGGAAAATATACTATGTTTCCAAAAGTTTCTGTCCTTTTTGGAGTTTAGACATTTTTTCTCGAATTTTTAGAAAAACACTATGCGAATCATTCTGAAATTTCGGTCACATGAGCCCTATATTAATAGTCACCATTTCCAGTGAAAATTTAGTCACGATTGCATTTAGGGGACTGACAAAAATTTAAATAATATAAAAATGTTTTGGATCAACTCTGTACCAGAAAAAGCTGCAGATGACTTGCAACTTTGAAAAAATGTTGTACTAATTTTCTATAATATTTCTGTGCATTTTCGTGAGAATAGCACGTATATTCACAAAAATAAAAGTGTCTTGTATAAAAATTCCAATTTTCATCCCATGAATTTTGCTTATAACATACCGAATTTTCAATTAATTTTTATGGTATTTACAGAAAACATGACGCTATACATGGCACATACTGTATAAAATTTAAAATGCGAGAAATTCTTATTAAATGAGACACGAGTATTTTTAGTAAATGATTATTAATTGCGCATGCATAACAAATATAAATTTATTTTTTTTTATAGTTTGATTGCCAGATATATAATGAAAACGTATCCAGTTGAATGTCGTGAAAATTCAGAAAGATATGCGCGATATTTTGAGCTGTAATTTCGAAACTTGCTGAAAGCAACTGAATAATAAGGAATTTTCCACAAATTGGTATTTCTATTATTTTCTGTTATTTGATTATTTCGAGAATAAGTCCACAGCATTATGCGAATGAAGGAGCATATGTGTCTGATGCTATATAAGAGAAATGCTTAAACATAACATACGTGAACGATGTCAAAATAAACAAACGGGAGTCAAAAATGAAATGTAGACACAAAATTCTAAAGAGAATAACTCCGGGAAACATCAGGCCCGAACCCAAAACCAACGCGCAGTACTGTTACGAATATACAGGTTGATGACTCAAGTCCCTTGACCACAAATTACTGGCGATTACTACCTATCCTAGAGGCGGCATACTTGCAACTAGAAAAAGTATCCAAATTCCAAATAACGTGTAGATTTGAGATATGTCATGCATATTCCAAAGGGTTGTATAGTTATTTCATTTGGTGATCCTGTCCTAAAAATTCCAATTAGAGAAAGTTGTTGCCCTGTTTCTCCTGAGGCTCACAAAAAAAATTCAATGTTTCCAAGTGCGATATACTATACGGTGAGATATTCAAAATAAAAAAGTAGCTGAAAAGGTGTGAAAGAACAGCATAATGAGCTTATCCGTCAGTTCATGTCGTTTCATATTATTTCATGTTAGTTCTTTCATGTCAGTTCAACATCAAACGTTTTCAAACGTTCATAATTTTCGTGAATTTATCAATGAATTGAATTACCTCGAGAGAGAGAGAGAGAGATTATATTTGGATGTTTTTTCTAATTGGAAGTCTGCCTCTAGGATCAACAGTAATTTGATTCCAAGGGACTTAAGGCATCACCCTGTAGGCAACATAAGCTTGCTCGGACAACTCAGGTGGCATCTGGTGGTCTGGATCAAGTATGGATGTGGATTACATTTTTTTTTGCATTGCTGACGTATCTAAACATGAATTAAGATTCCCCTTCACAGCATTTATACTACAAAATATTTAATTTAATTTCAATTTACACGATTGGCGTTTGCACTAAAATAATTACTGCAGTGTCCGAGACTGCCTATTTTTTATTTTATTTTATCGGATAACACGGATTCCGTTTAACGTAAATTATTTGTCTTGTTCACTTGTAATTCACGTGAACACGATTTGATTGCATTGTTTATTTGACAATGGTTTTATATGGACTAAAGTATCAACGAAAACATAATTTTTCTTTTTGTCTTGTCTGTTGAAGTAAAATAACTATCATTGAGCATACTGCAGGGATGCAGTTAAAAATTTTAATGCATCAAGAACCTAAATTTCAGCTAGATTCTTAAATAGAAAAAAAAACCGAACAAATTTTCTAAGACTTTACAGCATTAGTTTTTTGTTCATATGACCCCCTTTTTTTACGGTCAACCTCTCGTTTATATTAGAATTTTTCTGTTTACTATAATAAGGGGTTTCTAAGTATTTGATGAAGCAATTTTCTAGCCCGAACTTGATTAACGTTAAATAAGATATCTCAAACCTCAAACGACCAAATTTACGAGAAACATCAGTAAACATACCCTACCGAAACAGAATAGAAATAAAATGAATTAGCGGTGACTTAAACATAACATCAGATCAAAAAGAAATATATTTGACCTTACGAACCGGTTCCGTTTCTATTTTCGCTTATATAACATCACTTGCGTGGTTATCCTTATGTAATTCATTTTATTTTATTATTGCAAAAAATAACAAGGTCGTAAAGCATTACATACAACTCCCCCCCCCCCCCCAACGATATCAGAAAGAGAAAAGTAATTTTTGAAACTATTAAATTGCGGTATATACGGGAGTTGGGAGTTTATTCATTTGCATGAGTGACCGTCTGGAGTCAACGTTCGTAACGGATTTATGTAATAAATGTCCAGACCACAAAAAAAAAGTAGGTCAAAATCAAATCGTTAAAATGACAAAAAATAGTCATGATACTTTGACCTCCACAATATCCGCCCAGGTTAGCGCACATGATGCCAAACTTGTGAATCATGATCGCGGCATTTTTTTAGTCAGGTTAAAAGTATTTTTTCTTTTCTTTCAACATGTAAGAGATTTCTTGTGAAACATGTACATTTCAAAATTCAAATATAAAAAATCACCGGATTAATTGCTGAGATAGTATAGATTATTAAATGATAATCAAGTAAAAATTATTTTATTCAATTAGAACATAATATGTAATGAAACTACACTGATTTTTGAGAGGTGACAGTTCATAAAGATAATATTTTGCGGTTTATTTAAAAATGGAAATCTAAGGCTTGTATGGTATCTAAATTTTTTGCAGAATAGATCACAATTTCATATTTGAAGTCCAACGTTATTGGCAGTCTTAAAAAAACATTCGTTCAATGTGACGCTCATTGATGACGATGCACATGATCGACAACTGTGAATTAATTTCGGTAAAAGTTGCTTTCTTCCCTCCAAACACAAACACAGATAGCTTATTTCTTACGATGGACCAAGGTGTTATCTAAACCTTCAGAGCGTTTAGCACGCCATTTTCATTTGAACAGATTTTAGGTAATCGATTTTTTTTAAGAACCGGATCACAATCACAAAGCAAATTCAATTTTGTGAAGTCATAGAAAAGTACCATAATGGTAAAGAAAAAAGACGCGTTTTGAAAGATTTGAATATTTGTCTTCAACTGAAAAATGTCAATGTGTTTGTGGAATTTTTATTTTTTCTCAACTCTATATATAATGTGGAAACATCTTTCTGTTGTATACTTAACACATATACATTTGTGTCTGCGTATTTGTATAATTACAAAGAGAATTTTACCCCTTAACGATTAGCGACTGGATATCTTTGCCCAATGAAAGTGGGAGAAACAAAGAAAGCTAAAATACATTTCAGCTATTTTTGTTTTCTTTACCCCTTTTCTCATCATCTCGAAGCTTCATCGCAACCCTATAAACGGATGTTATTCGTTTTCTATCTTTCTAGACACCTGTTTAGTGTGATTCTCGCCCCCATATATAATGTACAATAGGACTTCCCATGTCCGGACGCTTCAGCCAAACTTCTTGTTTTTTTCAACCGGGGAATTAAATGTTTGTTTTTTTTTTTGCTCGAATTCTGATTTAGCCTTTTTTAATGTATCGGCTCTATTATTTCTTTTTGTATCAATTATTTTAGGGGTCCACTGCGATTTTTGGGCTTCTGTGGAGCAATGATGACACCTGTGTGTCTCAATGAATGTGATTGTCAGAAAGTCAGCTTTGATAAAAAGAACTTTTCCTCATTTTATTTTTCCATGCTGTACAGTTAACCTTAATGTTTTAGAACTTGTCCAAAGCTCTACTTTTTCTGCGGTTATCTTAGTGAATTTCCAAACATGCTGAAAACGCCAAGTGATTTGACAAGTGCAAGGTGCAAACGGAAACATGATGATTTATGTATACGTGAGAAAGTTGAAATTTGAAAAGCTAAGAACGCGGAACACCAGTACGAATATTGTGTGGAGAACATAAAAATCGAAAAGCTATCGTTTACGACCTTCAGAAACAAAAAAAAAAAATATATTTTTTAGTTTTTTTTCCGGATCCGAACAATGACTACAAAAACTGTAAAAAGAGTAAGGAATTTTTTTCTAGTAACAGTATGTAAATTAGAAATTCTGTTTTTTTTTCAAGTAAATTATTTCTTACTACACGCATGTACATGTATATTGCTTTATTAATTGTTTCTCAGAGATATATTACTGCTTTAAATATGAAAACTTGGGAATAAACAGAACTGGATCCATAATCCTGAAGACTCCCTAATCCGGAATTCCTTATGTCTCGAGAAGTTGGATTTAAGAGGTCCTACTTTATCTTTCTACTACATACACTATATGCATATGAAAGAGAAAGAGAACACTTCGGGACGGTTGAAGGATGTGGTTGATCACGAAATAGAAATCTACTGCGCTCATATCTTTTCCTCTTCTGTTTTTAATATGCGAGCAAGGAAGCCAGTTTTTGAGATTTATCGCCGATACTTCAATTATAGATCGTCAAAATGTGTTGGTAAATCCTGTATGTGAAGGAGTGAATCAAAAACTGTTATCAATTTTTTTTTGTTGCACGAACCCCCAGGGGCTTCAAAAGTTATGTTTTGAGGGCTGCCGTAGTTATCGATACTTTTTTCATCAATTTGTTTCACAAGGTTTGCATCAAAATGTAAAACAAATTTGGAAAAATCAAACATTAATTTCTACTCTTATATAGCATCAGACCTTAAAATTCGCTAATAAGGAAAAAAGAATGGTTGCGCTCTTATGAAAAAGAACAGAGAACCGAGTGAAATTATACAAATTTTCTGTGTGTGATTGTATAATGTATGTATAGGGAAATCTTACGCCCTATTTGTATTCTCAAAGGTGGTAAAGATTTTGGTTGAAGAAACAACGCGATCATTAAGTGAAGCGCGTATATTTTTAGCACTGCCACTGCTAGTTTCTTCACACTTCGCAGTTCCTTGACCGGGTGTGAAATTAAATGCAACGTTGATTGATATAGGACTAAAACGCATAATGACCGTAGATCACTCGTTCTTTTTCAAACTGAATGGGTATCTGACGTTTTGACATGAAAAGGGAAAACAACATTCGGATGGTTTGGATACAAATGTCAGTTCGATAGGATTCTTCTTGTGCTGACAATTGACGAAGACGGCTGCTGTCAAATCCAGTTACTTCTGTTTGCGTTGGAAGATGGGAGGAATCGGGCAGTTACCTGACAGGCAAGCGAACCTTAGCTGATGCAGTTTCGTTGACCTGAAAAAGAACGAGTGCGTAAGAAACCTTGATCTTGGAAACTAAAGGTCCCTCTTGTTTTCCTTTGTGTTCATAGCTGCGTGTCCGAGTGTAGGATAGAGAGAACTTAAATAAACAGGATATACCATCATCTCCATATTACATATATGCAAAAGTTTCACCAAGCACATTTTTTTTCTTTTAAGGAAAGGTTTGGCGAATGGTTCTTCATATTTAGAAGGAAAAACTCAAGAAAATACCGAAATAGTATGCGCTATATCGAAACTGCTATCAGAAATTACGCAAATGTTCGATGATGTTGAACATGATTACCAGTTCTTAACCACTGGAAGTAAATGAAAAATTAGTTTTTATTCTTCGTTACGTTCTTTTTTAAGAGGATTCAATCTATATAAATTATATATACAATTGATTTTCTGCCTGCCTGTGTGCATGTTCTCTATACAAACCTACCATTTAAAGTTTTTCTAAATTTTTCCATTTTACTCTGTCTGATGCTTTTGCCATCCAATTGACTCCAGTCACTTTTCGTATATCGTCGATCCACCTTGTTTGGGGACGCCTTCTCGGACGTTTAACACCTCGAAGGTACCAATCCAGAATACCTGTGGTCCATCTGTTGTCCTGTTTTCTTGCAATCTGTCCAGCCCATTTCCATTTTAGACGTTTAATTCTTTCTATGATATCATATACTTTTGCTTGGCTCCTATCCACGTAATTTGTTTTCTGTCTTTTCTTCCGTGCTTCTTTCTGCCGTCTGTAGTCTTTGCACCGTTTTGCTTGTGAGCGTGTCGTCTTATTTGCGACCGAATCGAAAACCGTAGTATTTGCGACCGAAACCACAAGGGAAGCTAAGGGACGATGATGGGCATCTAGATCCTCTCATCTCTTTCCGTTCTCAGGCGTTTTCGTGTTGACCTTTGACCTATGGCCATCTGCAAATTTCCCTTTTCAGCAAGATCAGAGAAAATGAAAAAGGATGAATCACAGTAGATAGAACCGCTCACAACCCCGGACTGATCCAGTGAATCACAGTACGTGAAACAGCGCCCAAGTTCAAAATTTTGTGATTCAAATCAGTTTGAAAATTCATTAAAAAAGTGCGAAAGGAAGTTTGCTTGGAAAGAGGGATGGGCTCAAGATAGACATACTAAAAAATAAATTTAAAAAATAAACCCATCTCGATTTTTTACTGCAGATTTTATGTGACTTCTCGTGTAATCTATAGCTTTTTTGCTGATTTAAATGGATATTTTCAAAAATTGACTAGCAAAAACTAATTTTTAAACATATATAGATGGCACATAAATTCAAGTTGAAAATCGACTTTTTTTAACAAGAACGTGGCCCATAACACCTACAAAAAACTTATATTTCATTATTAGTGCATAAAACTTGCAAATGCGGATTAAGAAATATATAATTTTCTCAAAGTAGTGAAATTTGCATCTGCGTATTTTAATACGCTGGAAATTACGGTACATTTATCTCACAAGGAAAAGAGTCCATCTCTTTTCTAAAATGATCAAATATTGGTGTCATATTCTGGTTATTTACGATTTTCATCATTCCTTTAAATATCTTACCACAAATATATTGTTTAGGAGGTTACTTGCAAGTGCTTTTTGAATGGGTTGCTGGTATCATGGACATATATAGCAATTCTATCGTAGTATTTTCAAGAACCTTATTTTCCACAACAGAAAAGTTAATTTAACATCTCAAGAGAAGAACTTTGTAATTGTGTCATATATTTTTCTTTTTGCATTCACAATTGTCTTTTTTTACATACTTATCTGAACATTTATGAACCACTTTAACACTAAAACGACGGAAGCGGTCGTTTTGACCGGAAAGCTCATTTAACATGCGATTACACCAAGATTGGCCATCTATCTGAGATTTTTGAATTCCTAGAATACAAATATTCTGGGAATATACTGCAGTATAATTCTCAAATACTTATAACAACGGTAGCAGTAAAAATGACCGAGATTCTGTACTAACGTGATTATAAAAAATTCTGAAATAAACAGTCTTCATAAGCGGACATTGAAATAATATTGAAAAAAACAGATGTTATGTCATAGTGTTTGCATTTTTCCAGTACCCATTTCGTACCTTTCAAAGGTACACTTTTGAAGAAGCTCATTGTCGTACGCTATTCGATTCATTCAGCGTTTCTATGTATCTTGACGCTTTTACTACATTAGTATGTAGTAGAGATGCAGGGTGTGCCGTAAAGTTCACTCAAGTTTGGTGGTTCAAGAATCCTCACTCCTATCAAAGAGAAAATCTTCCAAAAAAAGCAATCCTTTTACGAATTATTCAAATTCAAGTTTATTCATCTACGTCATAAACATGCATGTTCATACAGAAAAGGGTAAATTAAACATCCAAATCATTGAATGTCTCATAAAGATGAGTTATATGGTCATCCTGTTGTTTTCAAAAAATAAACTCGGAATATCGCCTATTATGGCGTCTTACCGTCTCATGGAGTTGAAACCAGCATCTGGTTTTAAAATTCAATGTAAAAAAATACAACAGATTTAGACATTGAACAAAAGAAGTGTTTGAAGAAAAAAAATTGCACGGAGCAATGTTATTTTTGAATTCTCTCCATGATTAGAATGTTCATAGTTTTTGACCGACAAAACTACTCTGGAACTACTGTTTCTCAGTTAGTTGTTCAGTCATCCAAATGGTCTGTGTTTGTTCACACATGGAACTATTTCACCAGAATTCAAAATAAATAACCGCTGTAACATCGGTAACTAAAAAAAATGTTTTTATTTAGAAGCTCTTACATCCCGGAGTTCGGGAATTTTTTAGGGTTTCCGTGACGTTTGATTCCGTGGAACACCAAAAAAGATCTCATGGTACCCTATAGTTCGTTTCAGGTTAACTTTGCAGTGGAAGGGAAGCTACGAGGGAACCGCATCACACGTTGCTATGACAACGAAAGCTTTTCAACCTATGTATCGATGCGCGGTCGCGGTAAGGTATAGCTTATTCTCACTGAGAAAAATCTTTTCACGTATAATGGTGACCATTTTTTTTTTCTAATTTAAAATTCTTAACCAAATAAAGATCGATTCAGAACAATATTTTTTCAGTATTTTCTTCAATTATTCAAAAAATTGAAATATTCTGCATAAATGATCATCGTAAGCATCCGATATATGGGAACTATATTTTGTGGCGAAGGAATACACTCTCTACCTTTCTCTGCACTGCAAAGTTAACCTGAAACGGACTATAGTTGGAAATTTATGCCGTAGAGTGCCGCGATCATAGACTAAATATATAATTCTTACTCTGTGGTCGCGATATTGTTCGGGATGCAAAAACATATTTCAGAAATAAAATTACATTTAGGGAAAATATAGTAAGACTGCAGCTATCTGGATCGCTTCGGCTGCTCTGAAACCAGTGAAGGCAGCGAAACAACTGGCCGAACCGATATGTTCAGGGAATGATACATTTTAATACAGTACGTAAGTACAAAATGTAAACAAAATTGTTTTAATAGTCATCAAGTTACATTACGTACTAAAGCAAAATTACTTTTTTTTACCAAGAAATAACATTCATTTCATGAATTATCCAACTATCCGGGAATTGATTCCCAATTGATTCGGATAATTGAGTACTACTGTATTAATATTCTGCGATTCCCAACCATTGTTCCAGGGCATTTTCAAGTACTTCCGCAATCCCTCAAGATCGTACAGAAACACTTTGAGATACTTAGAGTTCTGATCTCATTCCCAAGGTTGCTGCGAATGCCATAAGTTCGCTAATTTCTACAGCCTGATGATAATTTGAAGCATTGTTTAAAGTGACGGATCTTTCTGACGAAGTCAGTTATTACTAGTACTTAACTGTACATGCACCTCGTACACATTCATCTACGGAATTTATAACGAATCGGTACATGCTGGAACGCGTGGCCAGAGTGTAAGTGTGGCCCCTGACGTATTTATGTTGTTAGAGTTGTGCCGAATTTTGCTACTGTCATACATAAGCATTAATGAGAAATTTATATTTGTTCTCAAACATTTCAATTTTCTTCAAAAATTAACAGTTATAGCTTCCAAGACGCATTCTCCCATTGATAAAAATGTCTCTGACACATTTCCAAAAAGGGCCATTACTTAAAAAAAAAATTTATTTTTTCCGGGTTCCCCTTTTTCCGGGTTCTGAAAAAATTTTCCCGGGATTCTGGGAAATGCGGTAAGAATTTCTGGACGAATTTTTTAGGTACATTCAGAAAAACAAATAACTGTCTGTCTGCTAGTATATCTAGTAAAATCACCAACAAAAAATTATGTAGATAATTTCCCTACTTACATCACGCGTATGAGTTCGACGGCATCTGTTTTAATTGATAAGTATTAATAATATTCAATAATTAATGTATATTTGACAACAATAATATTTCGGCGTGTACATAATAATTTGTCTCCTTAAACTATTAACAGTTGATGAATTCTGTCGGTAAGTGTTCTGTGAACCAGTTACCAGTCTATCACATCGCAATAGGAAATCACATTGGGTACTTCTGAAATTTTAATTAATCTGTTAATAATTTTTTCTCTTCGTTTGTATGCTCAATGATATTCCATATTTTTGTTATGAGCATTTTTTTTATTTTTTTTCAGCCATCTTTTTTTTTTAATTCACCTGTAAGGCTTTTGAATTTTATTTCCACCCTGTATTTCAAAAATTTATTCAAGCTTCTTGAAATGTTTATTCGAAACAGATCGTAACAAGTATCACACTTCGTTTTAAGAATTTTTCAAACCAGTATAACCTTTTCTCTTGACCTATACTTTAACGTATATATTACATTTACTTTTTAATTTAGTGATAAATGTGTTGTAATCTATTTCAAGTTTATCTGAAATATTACACTGTGGAATTAATTTCCCCCAATAAGACGCAACAAACCCCGATTTAACGGATCCAACTTCGGATTGAATGGATTGTATCCGGATAATACAGAATAAATAAACTTTCCAATTTTTGACAATCTGATCGTGATAACGCAAAAAAAATTAATATTAAGGAGATTCCACCTGAAATAAACAAAAAAATTCACGATGCAAAAGATCTGTACATCTAAAATATTGTAAATATTCTATTCCGTTACTATCGATGATATTTATCAAGTTGTGCAGTAAAACATTGCAGCTATTTAGTTTCAAAAGAAAAATCGGATTTCACGAGAACCATACGCCGCTATAGTCCGTTAAATCGAGTGTGCAATCCTTTCCCTGAGATAGTTCTGACACGTTGAGTGCTGTAAATCACCTCTTGCTACATCTTCCTTCAACTTACCCTTCTTTTGATACAGTGGCGGATTAAAGTCGTTCGAGTCCCCGGACGCAAAAGAAAATATCGGGCCCCTTAAATTAGAAAATAGTGAGAGGCTTGGATTTTTTCGGGCCCTTTAAAAGTCGGGGCCACGGGTGCGTTCGGTGTTCCCGCCGTTAAATCCGCCTCTGCTTTGATGCCCTCCTGTGGCTTCGGCCGCAAATACTACGGTTTTTGTTTCAGTCGCAAATAAGACGGCTTCCTTGTGAGTGTCCAAGTTTCAGCTCCATAAGTCACACTGGTTGAATACTTTTCTTTTCAGGCTTCTGAAGAGCTTGTCGCTCTTCAGAATCACGCAGTTTTTCCCAAACGTGCTCCATCCAATCCCGATTCTTCTGTTTATTTCATTGAGAATGTTGTTAATCAATAATAATACTAGTATTTATTCTTGTTCTCAAAAATCTTTCTTAAAAAATCTGAGTATATTTTTTGTTGTTATAAACTCCAATCAATGCTCGAAGCTCAGTGCTATGAAGTAATTATTTTCTAGATTATTCTAGATAGCCGTGGATAATCGATGAATAAAGTGAAAGTACTGCGTGTGACTAAAGTTTGAGAACCAATGGCCTAAATGCTGGCGTTGGAGAAAATATGGTGTACAAATGTTGACCACATGACGGCCCCATGGTACATCAGAAAATACCAGGCTAAATGCGATGAGCTACTTAGAACAAATAAAAACAGAAGTTGTATGCAAAAAAAAAATTGCAAAAATTCATTGTTTTCAGAGTACACTGTATGTGAAAATGTACGTTTTAAAAATTGAAATTGAAAATAACGTGAAAGTATTAAAAAAAAAGTTTACAGAAGAACCACTCAAGAACAAAAATCAAACTGCCTCCTCGCACAAAGCGAGAGAGGGAAATTATTAGCTGGTCCCGTAAATATATGTTTACATGTTTCCTGGTCAATGTATAGATTTACAAAGTTCATCAGTTATGCGGAAAACACAATGGGATCTTTGTTTATTTACTCGGGCGTAGGAATACTTGAACCAGATCTCCACATGCGGCAGGCGGTGGGGGCGGTGACAGAAATGAATGACCGGTGCGCTCTACTCTACATACAGTAGGTAATACTGATTTAACAGTAGCAACGATACGCGTTTCCAACGATCACAAAGCTTGACGTATTAATTGGTTTTTTTACTACTGGATTAAGATAATTAATCCCGTGATGCAGAAAATGCTATTGACAAAAGAAAGACTACAAACGTTCTGCACCTATAACCATTAGGCATGTGCAATAGCCAAGTTCCAATATGTGATATCGTGAATAAGGCTCTCGATTCTATCTAGGAATCGTTTATATTCTAATACTCTATTAATCACACCTCTTTGATCAAGAAATTCTCTTTTCTCACTTTAAAGCATCATACAGTTGAACTTGGTTAATTCAAAGTCCAAAGTCACTGTAAAAAGTTCGAATTATCCAAAACTCCTGGATCCGTAAAATGACCAGCAACCTAATCATCAACATTCACATAGAATTGCTATTATCAATTATTAAAATGTTATCAGCAGTTACGAAACAATTCCAAAAAATTTTAATAATTTATCATTATAATACAGTCGGAATATCTTATAACGAACACAGATATTACGAATTTTTACATATAACGAAGTTTTTCCAAATCCCGTGAATTTCGTATTGCTTATCTGTGCTATTTTGATTGCTTATGAACACAAATTTCAGCGAAGTATGCCTATAACGAATTTTAGACAGATTTTCAAACAGGACATTCACGAATGTCACGAATTTCTTTTTTTGTAATATTATCTAAATCTTCTTATCTGTAAATTTACCTTTCAGCAACTCATGTATTCTTTCCTTGGAAGACATTCTAGTAAGACTGTTTTGGGAAATTGTAAAATCCTATTTTTTGCTTCTTTATTCTCTACTTTTCTCTTTTAAATCTCATTTTGTTAGCAGAAAACCTCATTAGAAAGTAAGGAACGAGGAGTTATTTATTCCTAATTATTCCTAAGTTATTTATTAGTCAACCTCCTAACCATCTTCAGTGCACATTTTCCATTCTCAAGCTTAATTCGAATGTTGTTTGTGGAGGTTTCATCGTGTGGAAATTAATTTTGAGAAGTGCAAGTGCAAAACACTGCTTATTGCTTCAAAAATTAAAAAGCTATACAATTGTTTGAAAGCCAAAAATATAAAAAGAGAGTGAGGTATAAAAAAGGGGATTATATATTCTTTCTTCAAATGGTTGGGAAAGATGAGATGAAAAAAATTTTCCGATATCCGTGCTGTTTCTAAAAGAAAAAGTAATTTTGCATGCTTATTTGGCAAAAAACTAAAATAAAAATTTTAACTTTTTATACGTACACCCTGTGTTCAAGAAACTAATTACAAAGTTTTTGCCTTGTTTCTCCTGATGCCAAAAAAACTCCACATTTATAAGTCAATATTCACTGAGATATTTTAATACGAAAAACAGAGGAAAGTTGGCAAAAAAATAGTGTTAAATACGGGTAAACCATTTTATCCGCATTTAACATTTTTTTCCTAACTTTCCTCCTTTTTTCGAATTTGAAAATCTCAGCGAATATTGCATTAGAAACGTGGCATTAAACGTACCAAATGAAAAGTAAACTTTTTTATTTGAATAACTATGCAACCCCTTGCAATATGAATGACATATCTGAGTGCTACACTTTATTTGGATACTTTACTCCAATTGGAAATATTCCTCAAACATCGACGGATTGTCAGTAAAATTCTATACACCCTATTACCTATGCATCCTGTATATCTATATATCTGTACTTCAGAACCATGTCTATTTGAGTGATTTTACACTATAGAAAACAATAATTTATCTCATTGTTTTGCGTGTGCTTTGAATGAGAAAGTTGCGCTTTCTCTCTTGATGGCAACTAAAAAAATTTCACGTTTCTAAGTGCAATATTCATTGAGATATTCGAATTCGGAAAACGGAGAAAAGGTGGGGAAAAAACAGCATTAAATGCGGGTAAAACTGTTTTCAGCCGGTAAAATGGTTTTGAGAGGGTTCAAAAGGAACGTAGAAAAATCACGCCGAGCCGAAACTCCTGAAGCTACAAATATGTAATTTGGTCAGTATTATATTTTATAATGTAGATACCCACTAAGGCGAGATTTCTGAAAATTTAACCCCCCGAAGGGGTGTCGTGAGGCGTTCAAATGTTACATGGAATCAGCGCCAAATAATTTCAGATTACCAAATCCACGTGAACGAAACTGCGGGTAACAGCTAGTATATAAATGATTGATCTTAGCTGCTACATTATCCATAGTTATGGAATCAGCATAACTGCAAAATTTCTTGACGATTTTGAAAACCTGATCCACGGAAACTGTTCATGATCATTCGTTAAGAAATTTCCTAAATTTTGCTTATCATTCTTATGCAAGGAAATATACTTTCATTAACATATCACAATTAGTATTTTCCGATACTTTCCATACTCTTTATGACGACGATAAAAAGATTCAGATTTTGAATAGTACACCTTGATCCATAGGTTGAATAATATAATCGGTATCAAGTGGTACACATTCTCGATGTGTGCACTCCAGCTGAACAATCTTCAAATAGGCATTAAATTACCAAAGAAAGAGTACAGGAAAACAGAATTTTTGAACTTTTATTTTTCTTTAAAGATTTGTTGCTTAACAACTTGGTTGAGAAAAGTAGTCTGGCTTCTTGTAGAATTTTTCTAAACTAAATTTGCTAAAATGGAAATCATGATTTTTGTCCCTCCAACTTCAAATTATCTAAAAAATTCGAGACTTTTTCCAACTTTTTTTTAAAAAAGTCTGAGTGACTTCTTGTTTGAATTTTCCAAAATGAACTTACTCATATACAAAAATTCTATCTTTTTTCTCCAACTTCGAATTATGCACAACAATCGGGAAAAAAAATCTAATTTAAACAAAAAAACTTTTTAACATTAAATTAGGCCAGGATTACACTATAAAGATTTGATAGAATATCTTTTACAAAACTTGAAAAAATAACAACCAACAATCTTGGTTACATTCGAGCGAATGAAACTGATAAGATAATTGGTTACGTTTTTCAAGTTTTATAAATGGAAAATTCAAGGGGAGTTCGTAAAAGTTAACCACGTACGAATTAACTATCTTTTTAAGCATCTTTTAGTGTCATTTCAGTATAAAATACAGCAATATAAGTACAATGCTTTGTTTATGTCTAGAAAGAGTTGATTCTTTGTTGATGTCATTTTTTTAAGAGCTGTTAAAATTTTTAGAGTTCGGAGATTTATAAAATCGCATCAAATTGAGGGAACTGGAAATAAAATTTAAAGTAGCAATTATACAACTTCGCTAAGCAGGATTTTATCTCTTTATAGATAACATTAAAGTCCAGGCAAACTGCACATTTTACCATTACTTAGCCATTTAACTAACTAAAAAATCTACTCTAATTAATAAAATTGTTGTGTTGATGTAATGTTTCAATTAAAAACATAGGGTTAATTCCATTTTAGTTACTAAACGATGAAGATTGTCTTACTACCATTTACAGACAATGCTATTGAAAACGAAGATGAACGGAAGATATTCATCATATAGTAAGCCTTGTTAGAGAAGCTGCGGGACTAGGGCTCGTAAAAAATAATTTATTCAACTAACCGACTAATGGTTTTAAGTCTTGTCGAAGTAGTGCTTTCGGCTGTCTATGCACAGCCGCCATCGTTTCTGAAAGGGCATGAAAGTAAGCAGAGAAAGCTTATTCGGGATGCTTCTCAGTACATTTATCACACCCGTTTGAGTTGCCTACAATTTCCTCATGACACTTCCCTTTCAGCGGCATTCTCACGTGGGCAAACAAAAATTATGCAGTGACAGGTCAAGTGGTAGATCAGGATCACGATGCTTGGCCAGATATTTCTGCCTGGACTGATTCAGTAGTTTTAGGTCTTGCATTGTCGTGAAATAAGAATCACTGCTCTGGTTCCGAAAAACTCAGCATGTCCATATAAAAGTTATAAAGTTATATTTCATCGTTTGAAATGGGCAACTGTGAAGCACTAATCCTTCAGCATCGAAATATGCACTTTTTTGGAGGCTGGTGAATCATGACCTCGACGTTCGGCACTTCATTTTAGGGAATCATACTGATCACTGATCACTTTTTGTCGCACCACGGTGATTTTCTGCACACGGGGGCTAATTAGACCGGGACCAACAATTTATTGCCGATTC
The DNA here is from genome assembly GCF_987345545.1 of Pholcus phalangioides. Classification (NCBI taxonomy): domain Eukaryota; kingdom Metazoa; phylum Arthropoda; class Arachnida; order Araneae; family Pholcidae; genus Pholcus; species Pholcus phalangioides. The sequence continues at coordinate 24,177,225 of NW_028301604.1, read as the reverse complement.
CGAACGGCAGGCTTGTTTTTAATACTCATCGAGAGATTGGTGCGCTAAAACCTCGATGGAGGACTCCCTGCGGAAGCAATTTTTTCTGCGGTCATGTCGCTGTTTCTTCATTGTACCCGTGTCAGGAATGTTTTCTGTGAAGGACGAACAAGGTACCGAACTCGTGACACTTCAAGACATCCTTTGGTACTTCAGGCGAGTATCTTATCGACCTGGACTACCGCGCCCGGAATCATACTGGTGACATCAGCTGTCATTTTCGGCAAAATAATGTTTACACAAAAAAAAAATAAGAAATCAATTCTGGCCCTTTCTAATTAGTGTTCAGCAGCAAGTGTTATCAACTCCTGTTATACTTCCAACTAAATGAACCAACAGGCCGAACAGTGGGATGCTAAGCACAGCCTTGATACCTAGAGAGTTTACATGGAAACGCCTTCCAGGCATGTCTTTATAGAACACATCATGTGACTGAATGAAACCCATTTCTTGTGATTAAATTCTTTGGTGAAAAATTATAAACTCCATCCTGGAACTTTCCAGACAAAGTAAAATATAATCATCTTAATTACCAAATACTATCTTAATTTTAACAAAGTATATAATCATTTTTATTAAAAACATTATTATATAATTATTTTTCAGAGTGTGGAGTGTATTAATATTCACTTTTTTTGCTTAAATTATCTTCAATGTGTTTCCGATCTGACATAAGGTTAGCTATCAGATTACATAATTGTTTTTATTCAAGTTAACTCATTTGTTTTATATAATTACTAGCGACCGAATTTATTTCACAATTATTTTGTTGTTTTTTTATGCAGATATTAAATGTAGAGATTACGGCTGAAAATTGCTAAATATCAACATTCTAAAACTCTTCAAATTTGCAGCGGTTACTAACAACATAATAAAAACACCCGTCGCAAAGAAATCTATGACTGCTGGAAATAAAAGACATCATATAAACTAGATTTTTGTTTCTTCTAAAGTATAAAAGCAATTTGTATATTAAAATATAGTAGTAATAATAATAACAATCTGTAATGAATAATATTGAGAAGAAATACCTGATCCTGTAACAGGATAAATATTTATGACTAAATATGGTTGTATATTGCGCAATTCCTCTCATTTTTAGTCACACTTTCGAGTCACACTTTCAGTCACACTTTTTAATTTAAGGCACGATCAAAGAGCCAATGAAAAACTAGCCGAGTCTTCGAAAAACTGAATTTTTCCCGCGAGTAGCTTATTTCTTAATTTGGGTTGTAACTTAAAAATGAGAAAATTTCAGCAATGTTGAATACCGTAAACTCAAAGTCAGGGCTGCCCTTACGGGGCGTGGGGCCTAGTGCAAAAATAATAGCGGGGCCATTTGCGTCTCAACAATTTCGGGGCACAAAAAATTTTTAGAACCCTCCTTTGTCGCAATTTTATATATTTTGAGAGAAACAATTCCCAACTAATGAAAATTTTATAATTGGAATAAATTAAAATAATTGGAAGAAAACAATTCCAGAATTGATGAAAATTCAGAATTACTGCAAGAAATAATTTAAGAATTCTCGAAAGCTTGCAATAACTTATCGTGAGTACGGGGCCTAACAAAGTGCAGGGCGCTGTGCAACCGCACCTGTCGCACACCCCCAAGTGTGGCTCTTTTTAAAGGGATGACTTGGATACGACTTTGCATTATTCTCTCTCTCTCTCCATTTAGTTAAAAAAACAATTACTTGCTTAAAGTTACGATAGCTAACGATCGTTACGATGGCTAAAAACTTCTAGCTCTAGTGGTGCAACTTTTAGTACAAATGGTAACTCATAAGGGAGATGATACAAAAAATGTCCAAAATCTGTATCCAAGTCACTCCAGTTTGCAGTACCTCGAATGTAAAGTATTAGAAAAAAAAATGCGAGAGACAACTATCATTGAAAATACCTGAAAAACCCTCTGAACTTTTCCGTAAGCAATTCTAAAATTTTTCAAACGTGATTCGAGTATTTTATGAGAACACTTACCTTTTTATACACGTACATTTTTGAGTATACATTCTTTGGCTAACATCATCATGCATGCGTTTGTATACTTCGTCTTATATACTTACTTTAGCTGCGCTTCCCGTGGAAACGAAGAAAAAAGTCTAAAATCTCGGATGATCATTGAATATTTTACTCATACACGCAAACCCTTTACATTTTTGGAAAGGTTTTTTTTCCTTCAAATTTGATCATCTCTCCAATTCATATTTCACCCAGTGTTCATCAACACCAACCATATAACAACGTTTGAATCAAATAGACATTCTACGAAATCATAATTTTTGATATAGCAAAACTTTTGAATGAAATTTAAATTTAAAAAAAACGCGGGTAAAAATCATTGATATATTGATACACATAAATATATATAAGTTACGTTTTACTCACCAAGTTCCTCTCGGCGGACACTGCTGTTTACAGTTTGATGTCATTCCATCGGGTTATTTTTTCCCAAGGGGGGCAAACGAAGGTAAAATTGATTAGAACGAAAGAGAACAACTTCCCCCGGCTTTAAAAAAGCGAATTTGATTTCACGACCAAGGGTGAAAAATTAGAGCGAGTTCTTCTCCACCCTGAAAGCCTCCTTAGGGAGAAGCAACAAGTCTTTCCCCAGCCTGACCTCTTTTGATGAGCGGCAAGCTGAATCCGACGACGTCCAGCCAGCTTGAAATACTCTGGAAATGCTTAAATGAACGAACAGTCAACAAGATATGTGTTAGTAGGGCCTGCAGGCGGGAGCATGCATGCTGAAGGATTGTCCATAGAAGACCTACTTTTTTTTCTCCTTTTCTCGTTCGCCAATAGCCTTGTCTATATATGATGTATCGAGAGAAAGGTTTTCCCTCCGAAAACAAAAAAAAAATCTTCTTTTTTTTTTAACTCTAGAACGCAAGGTGGAGGTACTTACTTTACGGCAATCGTTTGACAAGAGAAGACGAAAAGAAACCAAATGTTGGTTCGCCAAGTTCTGTGCTGTATTGTAGGTGGAGATTTCTTAACTTAAATACATTAAACGTGCTCTTCTTTTCAAATGTGTGATCAGGGGCGAAGTCCATTTTATAGCTTGAAATGTATCATACAATGAATGAAAAACGGGTGGACAAAAGAAGTAAGCAACAATGAAAAATGTGTCAATTCCGTTAAATTTGAAGTTAAATCAAAACAATAAAAGCTAGGTATATATATAAAAACATAACTATCGCCATCATTTCATATCCGCGATCGAGACCAAAAGTGTAATTTGAGTTTTATGCATATCGGAAAATTGGTAGAGATAACAATTATGTATTAGGTAGGATGCCACGTATATTAATTAAAATATCGATTTATATCATATTTCATGTAAATTGACTTGGCCATCTCTGCATTCGATTACCACTATCTAAAATACTGATAGTAATTTTTTCCCCTCTAATACGTACACGGAAAACAAGTGAGAGTGACTGTAACTCGTAAAAAGATTGAAAGTTTACGGAAAATAATTCTTCAGAGGGGCGATCGCCCCATCTTTCACCTCTGTATCCGCACCTGCTTTTACCGGCGATTATGCATAATAGCCAAGCGTCGCGTCGTTAGTAAACATAATAAACCGTACTATATGATATATTATGTGTACATGATACGCGTGTTCTATCATTATATCGGTGCACGATCGTAAAATTTGTTATCATTATTTCAGGGTCTGACTATATCCATCACACATACTAGACTCATTTGGAATTCCTTTTTCATAGTTATCAAATTCACTAATTACATCAAGGTATAATCACAGATGAAGGGGATAAATTTCAAGTATTTATAAAATTTACCAACGACGCTAGGGCATTATGCATAATCTCTGGTAAAAGTGATAATTTGTTTATTATTTATCAAATTTAGCAACGACGCTTGAGAACTATGCATATTCTCCGGTAAAAGTGATAAATTTATCAAACTTACCAAGACGATTCGTAAGTATGCATAACAACCGGCCATTATGTATAATAACTGATTTATCATGTTTACCGTAGCATATATATTATGTATAATTATGTATAACAACTATATTATTAGTATATGTATTTTACCATATACTGTTCAATCAAAAAAAGTACAGAAAAAATGAAAATGTACTAGGCAATATCCTGCAAAAACGTTTTAAAAAATTAGTTTTTTTCCTAATGTATTCCATCGTTTGGTCAATGATCTATTCTAATAGCAACTTGGTTGTTTACAAAACAAACAGTGCTGAATGTTAAGTAGTGTGTGCTCCCACTCTCATAAAACATTAGGTTCATTACCTACGCGATGGATAACAAATGATAGCCATTTCATTGATTCATTTCGAGTTGTTTTTTGACTACGTGTCCGTCCGATTTAATGACGTGCTCAATACATAATCCGGTTGTTATTTAATCACTCGAATATGCACGGAATCGTATTATGAGCAAATTTTGAATTTCTGTAAAAAAATGTGATTTGAAAACAACTATAAAACGTCTAGTTCTAATAAAGAAATGTTCTCAGTGAAATTATATTCAAAATGAGGGATGTTTTATTGAAACCGTAAAATTTTGTAAATGGGATTTCAGTCTTTTGGGAAAAAATATTCGTTGCTTCAGAGAATTTTTTTTCCAAAATTCTATGCAATTTTTTTTTGATGAAAATTTTTATCACGATTTTGATGCAAATTTTTATTTTTGATGCAAAGTTTTATCGATATACGGAACGTTCAAATGCATATCTGAAATATACCAAATTTACAGGAAATAAACAAAGTTCAACCCGGATATATAAATCTGATGAATTGGCATTCATAAGACTTATTTGTTACGCACCTCTCGTTATTTTCCCCGGTCGATGAGTCCGATAAAAACCATATGTTTCGAGACATTTCTATCAAGTAGTTTTTGTGACATCAAATGACTCAAAAAATGACTTCAGGTTGGAAGTTAATGCATGAATTATTTGAAATAAACGTTAGTATAAATGGCATTTCATACAACCTGGGAACAAACATAACATGTGGAATCACCGTCGTAGATAAAACGCATTGTATGCCTGCTCATATCCGTTTTATAATAAGGTGAGTAAACTCTCACCATAACAGTCAATTACAAAATGATAAATGTTTGAGGAACTTGGAGAATAAACGAGAAATTTGCATCTCCATGTCGGATCTTCAATTACTTCAATAAAAAACTTCGCTGTAATAAATAAGGTAAAAGAAAAAGAATTGTCAATTTTCTAATACCGAGAAATAAGTTGGTGGATTTGGTCGGTAGTTTGCTGAAGCATGAAGGAGAATAATCACACTGACATTATATTTATGACTTGAAGGGAAATAAGAACACAACAGCAACCACCAACATTATGACTTTCTTTTTCCACAACGGTGTTTAGAAGGATTGATAGTTGATTTGTATACCCTCGGGTCTATAATTTCATAGGAAGAGAATCACGTCAGAATTACTCCAGGATGCGTAGCGTAACAGCTGAAAATGGAGGAAAAAAATGTGCCATTTTGAACATGGAAGAAGAAAAAGCTGCATCAATTGCAGTTGTAGACTCGAGATTTATTCCCAGGAAAGAACAAGAAAACTTTTCAAAACCAGCTGTCAAAAAGCGTCTATCTGCTACACTTAGAAATACGCGCGCGTGAGCGCATGATGTCACTCTCCGCTGTTCATACGAAGTACGAAAGCCTGGATAACCAAGAAGAAAAGAAGATGAAGTTCAGAAAGAAAATTCACATTCCTCTGTAGCTGAATGGTAGAGCACTCGCCGGGACAGTGACAGGTTGGTGGTCCGATTCCCCACGGAGGAATGTGAATTTATTTTTCCGAATTCATCTTCATTTCCGCTTGGTTATCCAGTCTTTCATACTTCGCATCTACTACACTGTTTGAAAATTGTTAAGAAAGAGCGAGAGATTTTGTTGGGCAAAACTGTTCAACGGAATGAAAAGTTCGTAATCCTCAGCAGAAAACTTTGGTGTCTTTCGATGCCATATTGATACAGATTGCATAGCAGAGAAAAGCACAGGATGAAAAAAAAGTCCCAATGAGGTTTTTTCGAATAGATGCTGTAATCATCATCACCATCACTTTGAAGGATAAGCACAGGATGACCGCCATAAATTGCTGTTAAAAGGATACACTTAAGTAATTTACTGAATTAATCCTACTTCACTGTGTAAATGCAAAAATTTTGTATGGTTGTTCAGTAATTTCAAAAATTTTAAAAGTGTTCTCGGCTTTCATAATCTTGAGTTTTCTTATGGATAAGAAGCAGTAAAAATTAAATAGAAAATAATAAATCGCAGTTGCTTTTGAGTTCGATATGCAGTACATGCAATAACATTGATTTAAACATTTTATTTATATTTTAATGAGTGTGGAAAAAGAATATCCGTCTTTTTTTATAGCATATTTGAATAGTTAACTGCATCAATTCGCACAGTTTGATTTTTTAAAATAAATTTCCAATGAGCCATAAAATACATCGAAGAAAGTCTGCAGATTTAGTTGAAACGTTTTTTGACTCAAGATCAAACAGGAACTTGAACTTTGAAATTTTTTAGTAATATCTAGCACCGATCACGGAGGAAAAAAATTCATCCATTTCTACATTTCTGTAATTAAAATTTTCCTTCATAAGCATCTAGTGAAGTCACCTAGTTGGTTACCTTGGATACTATATATATATTTTTTTTCATGTCCCTCAAAACCCCTACTGAAGGAAGAAAGTATCGCATGATCCATAAAGTCTCATAGAAATTTATGGGCTTCATGACAGCTATTATGCAACTTTTCTCGTGTATGGCAACAGCTCTCGGTAGGAAGTTGGCTCCTACTGAGACTTCGATACACGTCCTGCATCGGTATTGCATATCTCTAGGCCGTGCAGAACAATTTGCGCGAAACTTTCCGATTGTTCTGGCAATTGAAGGTCCTGCACACATTCTGGGGTGGTGTTTTTCGCGTTTACAAAGAGCATCACATGTTCGTTTGATAAAATTGAGGTCCGGGAAATTGACCGGCCATGTCATACTGATGATATTCTATAGTCTCAATTTTTAACACTTCAGTGTCGTCATCTGTTATTTTCTGGAGGTCCTTGCCGTCCACATAAACAGAAAATTGAGATCTATTACTTCGCAAAAATGGCGAACAAGACCTAGAAGAATCAAAATCTTCAAAGATTATTGGATTGTCTTTGAAGCGAGGAAAAAAAATATTCCTAGGAAGAAAAATTTTCCGAAGTACGAAAATCTGTCTAAAAAAATTTTTCTGTTTCCACGAGATTCCTTTTCTAATACATTCAATAGTTATGCTTCGGAAGTCATTAAACTAAAAAAGTTTAAAAATCACGTAAAAACAAATAAAAAAATGACATGAAAAATAGTATTTTAGGCACTCTGGGTTTTAAATGTGTTCTATCCAGGTTTTTTCAATGACCAATGACAAACTGTTTCACTGAAAAATATCAAACCATTTAACAAATCGAACATAAAAGTTTTTGACGTGTGCAAAGAGAAAAAAAGTACTATTGTTGATTTACTGAGCACTTATGAATACAGTTTCTACGTCAGAGATGAAAAACGAAAGAAAGCGCTGATATTACAAGATGAGAGATTAAATTATCGAGTTCACGTTTAATATCTTCGGGCAAATGAAACGTTGAATCACATTGCAATTTTACACATCATCATATCTTTCTCTAGAACTTTTTTTTCTCTTTTCAATTTCATATCACTTCCTCTACGAACAATGTGTAATTATGGCTGACCAGTGATTTACGAAGAGCCTTTATGTAAGTTTACTGATTATATATCAGACAAATCGTCAATCGCCTTCTTAATGTTCCGTTTTAAAAGAAACAATTAACTCGGCTTCTGAGCACAGTTATTCGGGTATTGAAAAGTCCGAGAGATTTCCAAGAGCTTTCCCTCTCTCTAACATAGCCATGCACTTTTTCAGACCGTGAGGATTTTGTTTTATTCAGTGCATGACGGTCTTTCTATAAATACAACTCAGAAGTCTCTGTAATTTGGTTTATTGTTGGAATACACGCTTTGCTGAATTCACCAGCTTGTAGTAATTCAAGAGTAAAAGGTCAGTTGAACTCTAGTATTTACTCTCATGTTTTCTTTCACGTTCTCTTCGGATAAACATGGTGCACATGAGTGTTTTGGCTGTGATGCGGTGTGCATCTGGTGGTTTAAAATCTGGAAAGTAGACATAGTCCAAAAATTTTCGTCTCAAAGAGGTACATACACGCAATGTTTTGATGTTTGCTGAATATTCGTTGTCAACGCAAAAACGTTGTACGGACGAGGGGTTGAGTAGGTGGATGCTCTGGCACATTTCAATTTTAAAGATTACGTTATTAAGTTATTTTTCAAAGCATCCTTAGGAACTATGACTATTAGAGAACCTTTAGTGTCTCAGTGATGTAGAAATTCATTTGGAATAATTGTTTTTCGAAAAATCAGATAAATTCAAGTGTGTGTGTCTATGATTCATGTCTATAAGCTCGAGATGTTTCACGCATTTGCATTGTACAGAAACTATAATAAACATTATGAAGGAAATTAATTTTTTTTTATTATGAATGTGAAAAAATAGAATAGATTCTAATATTATCATCACTTCCGGATGATCAGGGCCGCAACTAGATGCTTTGTCAGCCGGGGCAAGCACGCATTTTGGCCATAGGCGGAGATACGGGGGACATGCCCCCCACAGCGTCAAAGGTGGAGCCTGCTGATGTAATGTATATGCATATATATGAACCGACATCATCATCATCATGATCATCATGCCCCCAGACTTTCATGTGTATCTCCGCCTATGATTTTGGCGCCCTCTTGTAATGTTGAAAGGAAGGTTAAAGGGGGAAATTTTTGTCCCCTTTTTTATAGGGGCGCCAGTTCTCTTCAGTTGCGGCTCTACGGATGATACTAACCACTGGTGTTAGGAAAAGTTGAGAAAATGAACTCGTTTCGACAACGGATTTTCGCTTCCAGAACATCTTCCAATATATTATAATATTCATAAAAATTCCCCAAAATATAAAGAAAAAGATGTTGAGTAAAAATAGCGGGGGGGGGAATGAATGTTCATAGGAATGTGGTATAAACCTTTTTTAATGTTATACTGGGTTTTTCGATATTTGTGATACTATACAAGCTGTGTAAAAATGTAATTGAGGTTTGTTTGTTGGTCTGTTTTTGTGCTGCCAAACGATAAACGTTATTACGCACTGTATATGCAAGTCTTATAAAAAAAATCACATCACGACTAGGTTGATTTTTTCAATAACAACCTGAAATGAATCGAAACATTTCTAATTAGAGACAAGTTGTTTCTATCATTTAAATTCAATTCTACAAATACTGAAAGTTGTTGAGCGACTTCTCAAAGTTGTTTATTCTACCGTATAACAAATAATCCATTCAAATTTATCTTCGTCAAGTGAGAATTCACTCCAATCCCTCAGTTGCCATCAGTTCCAGTTGACAAAGAAATGTTTGTGATTGATTTTTTTCGTGCATGCACTGTATATGGGTGTGTGTGTTGTTTGCAAACGAAAAAATGAATTTATTGGGAATAAAAAAGCATGGAGAAATCTCGGAGCTAATGAACGGAAAAGTTTTGAGGGCGTGAAAATCATGTTGGTCTTAACATTCACACCACTTTATCATGCAATTTTTCAAAGTAATATAAATGATATATAGTCATCGCATTCGCTATTGCAGATGCTGTAACTTCATTCGAAATACTTTATCGTTTATAGAACGAATTCCTGTGTGTGAACTTCTACCAGTTTGTTTTTCTCATCTCATTTTAATTACGTTGGTGGTGAACACAAATTGATGGAAAATATGTTAGTCCCTGAATGAGAATTTCAGGTACACGTGAAAATAAGGGTCTTATCATTATATTAAAATATAGTGATACGCAAAAATATGCACAAATTAAAGAGTGAAAGTTTTTCTACGGAGTGGTATTGCGGTGTCATTCTTCATTCCTTTTGTTGAACTTTCTATTCTGTCTCTTTTCCACGTGAAATCTGTCAGAATATAACTTTAAAACATAACGGATGACGGAATCAAAACTTATCAGTTCTTTGGATTTACTGTATAGCTGTTTTTGGATTGATAGTAAGTGCTCTACTTCCATCAGATATACTGGTAGTAGCTCTGTGGTATTGTGATCTGACTGAAACCTTATTTGAGTCACATACACGGTATACATATATAATTAAAAAATTTTTGAAAATATAATTTCATTCTCACAACCGTTTGGGCCATAATTTACCGTTCTTGGTGATTGTTATTCTAAAGGGCTCATAGCACGATTAACATTCGTTTCCAGCTGTCAGACTATAGAGGCGTACAGAATACGCTTATCAGGCGATAGTTGTAATAATAGGCAGTTCCTAAACTGTGATATTTAATAAATATCACATATGATTAAAGCGATAAAAAGTAGTTCAAACCAATAAACCATTGAACATTAAATCTGGTACAGAAAAATTATATTAACTTTTTTTTGCTGTTAAATGAAACGGGTTGATACATAATAAATTATTACACATATTAACATCTGTAACATTGTATTTTTAGAACTAGTAAAGTAGCCCAACTTTCGTGACATGTCAAAGGATGCCGTAATTATTCCGGGAGGTTGCTTAACAGCAATGCTGCAGTTGCATCAGTATGAGAGAAAATATTTCTATAAAAGTTATGTATTTTATTTTAGGTCATGTTGAACCTTTATCACGTTGTACTAGAAAATAAAAGCACCATCATCGCCTAACCAACATCGTTAAGCTGATCCAGGATTTGTTTTGACCCTGTTGACCCGTCGCCGCCCGCATTATTGGATAAGGAAGGTCAGCACAAATAGTAAAAGCTTGTCACTGACGGCACAATGGCTGCAACAACGACGAAGATCTATCTCAACAAACCACTTTTATATGTATAGGAGGCGACATTTGCTTCGTCTTAGACCATCTGTTTTGTCTCATTTTAACGTTTGGCACAAAAAGGACCACTTCGTAATACCTATCATGATAGGAAGAAAAATAACACCTCATTGAAGATTTTTCACTCTTTTCTTTCTTTTTTTCCCCTTTTGTTAACTTACTTCTGAATTTTAAAAAACTATTCTTTTCTCTTACAATAAAAAACAGAAATAAAAATAGATCTAAAAAAAGCAAACGCAACAGAACCCGGATCTATTGTAGAAAAGATGCTCTAAGTTTCAATGTGTCACGATTTGTCATTTTCACTGCCACTTCTATACTTATTTCAACAGCTGTAAGATATCTCAGAGAAAAATGTAAATCTCTTTGGTTCACTCCCATAAAAACGAATAGAATTTTTTTTTAAATACGGATTCTAATGGGTGCTGTTAGCATATTTTTAATTGGAACAATATATCAGTACAGCAATTTAATTGAGTAGAGGGGATTTTTTTTAATTACCTAAATGATAATTAAGGGTAAAATATGTTTGAGCCTTGATTTTAATGTTATTTATAAACGGATAAAATCTTGCTCAGCAATATTGAAGAGTATTTACCTTGAATTTTATTTTCAATTCCCTCAATTTTTCGTGTGATTTTATAAATCTCTGAACGCATAAAATTTCAACAGCTCTCAAATATTCGTAATGACACCAACAAGGAATCAACTCTTTTTAGATAAAGCATTGTATTTACATAGTCGTATTTTGTACTGAAATGAGATAAATAATGAGATCTGGTGCTATGATTTTTGCGTTTAAGTATGTAACTATACAACAATCAGTTTGCTGTTACCTCCAACTAATGGGCCGCCAGAAAATTTTAAGGACCCCAGAACATAACTTTGCTTTAGGCCCATGATGTTAAGACGTCCTAGCATAAAACACTCACAAGGGAACTCTAGCATAGAGAGTCCGAAGACTGACGTTACTTATAAAATTTTTATTAATTATAAATTTTCACAAAAATGAACTCGATAACAAAAACTGATTTCGCTAGTGGATGAGGCCCTAAAAAATACGGGAAGCCACAAGCAATAAATATGGTCCGAAGGGAGACATAAAAGAAAACAGGTAAAAAAGAAAGTTTAGACAAAATCTACTTTTGTCCAAACCACGTAGGTTAAGAGCTCCCGCATTGTAGCATGCAGAGAAAAATTTTAGCGCTGTATAACTTTATCCAAATGCTATCTTGTCTGAGCAAAATCCAGAGAGTACAATTAGGTGTGTGAGGCACAAAACTACAGTTTTGTTTTATAAAGATCGCAATAAAGTAGGAAAGTGTGTGTCCTTTGAATAGAGACAAGTTTGTTTCTTGACGATCCCTAACATTGAACTTGCAAAGGAACGACAGGCGTGAGGCAACACCAGTGCCATTGAACTTATTTTTTCCTCAGTCATAACAGAATGCAAAGACTATACATGTTTTATTTGCGTAGGGGTTGTTTTGGTCTTATTTTTAGATCTTTTTGTGGTTTTCCTCAAACTCGGTTTCACTCGAAAAAAAGATGGAAATCATTTTTTAATAAAAATAGAAATAGGAGGTTGAACATGTACACTGACGAAACCTCATTTTTGCCTTTACTGAAAGCAAAGTAATATACTGTTGTTAAATAAACTGTTTCTCATAAATGGATGCTGACAGAATTTTAAAACGCGCCTTCTGGCCATGAGTGTGGACTACAATCCGGATTCGAAGAAAGAAAAGTGGAAAACACTTATTTCTCTAAATGGGCTGCAATTATTCATAATGAATATATTCTGTTTTGCCATTTCAAAAATATTACTTCGGGAAAAAAAAGAAGATTTGGAGAAAAATATTTTGATCCATTTAATTCCGCGACAAATCGATTCGAAAGTGTTTTTTTTCAACTGCTGATACTGTCTTAGGTCTAAAATCTTAAAGACTTAATCAGTCTAAGGTTGAGATTATACTATAAAAGTTTGATAAAAGATCAATTGGAAAAAACAACCAATAAGCGTATCGGTTACATTCGAATATAACCAATAGGCTTATTGGTTGTTTTCTTTACCTTTTTTAAAAGTTTGATAAAAGTGTTTTTATGAAACTTGAAAGTTGCAAAAAATAAGCGTATCGGTTACATTCCAGAGAATGTAGCCATAGATACCGCTTACTAGAATCATGGATGACGTTATCATTCGAGTATTATTATCGCTTTTGTTAAGTACGGAACGGATCAATGGATTATAACAGGAAAAAATTCGGTTTTATGTTATCAATTTTTTTCTTTGTGCATATTTCGAAACTAAAAGGTTGAACCAGACTCATTTTTTCCCTATAAGTTATCGTTATTGATCTACAGGACTGTGGGAGGTCAGAAATCTGCATAGCTTACAAAAACTTCCGTACTCAGTTTACAATGTTTGTCTAGATGACATTGTCAATTGACAAAAGCTGACCACATTCACAGTTGTTCGTCAGGAAGACTTTCACTAGAGATCTATGGAACGCGTACATTATGAAAAGTATCCTAATTCATGACACACGAGAGAGCCCGGAAGCTCAGGCAAAATGCCATAAATGACTTTTTTTTGCCTATTTTAAAACTTTTTGTGAAAATTACTTTTTTTCCTGCCGTGAATGCCTATTTTCACATTGTTTTATGTTTATTCAAAAGAAGAGATGGTATTTTTTCGGCACGAAATATACTGAGAAATTGAATTTTCTTTGTTATAACGAAACTGATATTTGGGAAGAAAAAAGATAAAGTGATAACATTAAAGTGTGATAAGGGTTTGAAAAGCGTGTTTCTGGTGTAATGGTTAGCGCACTCGCCCAGTGTCCCACGGGGGCGGGTTCGATTCCCGGAGGAGACAAATCACTTTTCTTTCCAAACATCAGTTTCGGCATAACATCCAGAAAATTCAATTTCTCAACTTCAAAATAACTTTTTTTTTATTCTTTAGCCTTTGGTATTAATTCTTATCAACAGTCCCCCCCCCCAGCCCCATTTGAACGCAAATAGACGAAAGTTTCTGAGAGACAAGAAAATAGGCATAGAACTGACAAAGAATTTTCATCTTTCGATACAGTAGCACTCAACGTACCATCAAGTTTGCGTAAAATTGTAAGAGTTCTAGATGAAAGCAACCCACGTACTGTATGTGAAAAGCTGAGAATAAATTAGGAAAGTTTGTTTTTTCACATGCTTTACACGTCTTGCTCACGCACTGCACAGCATTGTAGATGAATAGCTGTCTCAATAGCCCTTGGTCATGGTTCACACGGGGTGGGGTAGGAGCTGACAGGGTCCTTGGGGGGATGCATGTTTTGATTTTATTTCAAACAACCATGACAAGTTATTTTCCACGTGCACAAATCATCTCCAGAATTAGCGAGAGATTTTTTTTAAATCGATGCAAACTGATCGGATACAAAACTCGATATTTGAACATTTTGAGAAAAATAATGTCGTGTTGTTATGAAAATGCTTTTTAATTCCATGTAAAAACATTATACATAGTTTTGATATAATTATTCTTCATTTTCAGCTAGCACTATTTTGTACGTCAGAAAATTACGTATCAATGCTTGATTAAATCAAACTCCGACCTAACTTTCAAGGATCGCAAACACTTTTTTTGGCGGTGTAATAAAAGCGTTCATCCGGCGTTCACCCGGATAATGAAAGGACGTGGGTTCGATTCCCCGCAAGGGTAGTTGAATTTTCTCTCTTTCCCAAATATATCTTCGCATCAGCCAGCTGTTAAAAACCTTCGCATGAATAGTGACATCATCCTCGGATAATAATATCAACTTAGCTATTAATGCAGTTACTATAATCTGTTACTGAAAAATAGATTGAATGAGTGCAATCAATTTTTTAATCCAATATTCACACACCCTTAATATCGTTTATCTTTTAGATAGTTTTTTTTCCAAATTATAAATGCCTTTTTGAGTGCCTAAACTTCTGGGCTTGACACGACAGACAGCTCTATTCTAAAACTCCTCACAATTTCTGAAAAAAAAAAGTTTTAGCTTTTAGTTCGACCAAACGGTACATTTGGTCATCATTCTTACAACAGGGATTTTTTCGGATATAGTTATAAATTTGTTATTGTTATTAAAAAACCTGCAGTTCCGTTCCCGATGTCATCACTTTAAACCATGGAGTTATTATGGGATAGATAATACCTCCATGCTTTAAACCAGTGATTCCCAACGTGGGCGTTAACCCCCCCCCCCCTGGGAGGCGGTGGAATGTTCCAGGGGGGGGGGCGGTAGAAGCTACGGGTATAACATAGGATCCTATAGGTTGGATTGCGTTGGGGGCGATGGGAGGAAAACATTTCTGAAGAAGGAGCGAGATGGGACAAAAAGGTTGGGAAAGTATGGTTTAAAGTTTAAACCATAGTTTCCCAACCTTTTTCGTCCCACACATCGCAACGCAATCTAACCCATATGAACCTATGTTATACCCGTAGCTTCTACCGCCCCCTCGGAACTTTCCATCACCCCCAAGGAGGTGTTAACGCCCACGTTGGAAATCACTGCTTTAAACGGTGTGCGCTATCTTTACCCCAAACAACCGAAGTCCAATGTGCAGCGCCCTCTATCATTTACAAATTGAATGAATTAATTCAGAGAAAGCAAACTATATAGTATTTGAATATTACTAAATTCCCATGAGGAGGATATATACATATATGTTACGTGGTAAATATGTATAATAACCGGTTATTATACGTAATCACCGACCATTTTGATAAGTTTGATAAATTTCCGTACTTTTAACCGGTGATTATTTATAATCCCTAGCTCTCGTATTGGTTAATAGATAAATCGCAAGGCCGTAACGAGAGGGGAAGAGGGATCGGACACCCTGGTCCTCTTCCCTGAAATGTTAGGAAATGACCAATTTTCATGGAACAACATGGTAAAATCTATTTGTCCTATCACTTCCCCCCCCCCCCAAATAAATTTCTGACTACGGCCTTTATAAATCTTAAATCAATTGTTTAAATTTTCCGGACTTCATTCACACACTTCCGTCTAGGATGACGAATTCGATCGGTAATGTTGGTCATGTTTGCACATGTTGATACACACACGAAAAAAGCTAACATGAACAAGGACGATGCAAAAATTTATTTTTATACCTTCTTCACAATTATTTCAATTTAATTCAATTCTTATAGCGAAATATGTGCAGTGCACGCATCACGCACGGCTAAAACTGTTAAGTTGTTGAAGTAAAGTGTATTTCTGCATGATTTTTTCCATATTTAATCAAACTTACGAACTCCGTTGGAGAATGTTGCATAATCACTGGCCAAAATGATAAATGCAATGAAATTTATCAAACTGACCAAGACGATTGGTAATTATGCATAATAATAGGTAATTATGCATAATAATAGGTAATTATGCATAATAATCGGTAATTATGCATAATAATAGGTAATTATGCATAATAATCGGTAATTATGCATAATTACTTATTTATACTTATTACCGTAACACATACATATATAATTTTGAAAAGATTGGCTTACTGTGAAGAGTTTGTTGAAAAGTCCCGGGCCTCTCAAGACCCTACACTTATTTTTTTAAAAACAAAAGACACTGCAAAATACAGTAAGCTCTCAACTATCCAGCCTAATAGCGGATAGGCCGGAGATCTATAAATGCTCCCTTCCTACCCTACCCATACAATTGAGAAAACTCCTTTTTTTATACCAAAACCGCTCTTATTTCATATTTTCTGACCTCTCGGTATAGGCCAGTACTTTAAAAATGTTATGTACTGTAAACTACTGTACGTTTTAAAAACTTATTACAGAAAAATGCAGTCCAAAAATAAAAATATTGCACAAATTTTAAGATACATTTTCTAATGCCAATTGGATTGCAGAAAACATAAAATCATTTACACTGTGCAGTATGGATATACATTCTTTTAACGCTCCCAGCGGCATTGACGAGATATCTCGCCTCCTTAAAAGTGTCTTTTATTTTAGTATTGACAAGCCCAGGTATTTTGTGAAGATTTTTCAATGAAACACTCTTCCCTATACCTTTTAGTTTGCACCAGCTGAAAATCTGACGAAAGCCTACTTCATTAAAAAAAGATATCACATTTTATAGGAGGTTTAGTGATTTTTACTATGCCGCAGAAAGGGTTAAAATAAACAAAATATTAACGTAAAGCATAGGATTGATTTTTACAAAAATCATTTTTTAACGTATTTCATTCATAAATAAAAGGCTATTTCGATGTCTTGGGAAAGTAAATTATTCATCATTTTATTATGGAGAATTATAATTTTTCAATGAGGCCGGTTCGTCGCGAGCCGGATAGTTGAAAGTCCACTGTACTGTTATATTCATAATTTTTTTTCTCAGGTGTATGTTTCTTTTTTTATATTTAAAATTTGGAGTATTGCGTAAAAATTGAGAGAGTGAGAGGCAGTAGCGTAAAACTATAATACGTATTACTATACGTACCATAAACAAAGATACGTACCACTTTTACTTTCGGTACTGTTAATTTGGCTATGTTGTTTTCCTCTCCATTATACAGAGGGTAAAGCCGTAGGCAAAAATGAGAACCTTGAGTACCATATAAAAAAAACATGTTAGTTTGTAGATTAAATGATCTTGTTACTAGGAAAGTAGTTAAAACTTTACTTATTATTTACATTGTTGAAGGCATATCCAAGCAAAATTTTCGAAACTTCTCTACCAATGTACATGATTATGCATACGAAGTGCTGCCATATGCATTTCAAGTCAACAGCTCTGTAAGAAATTTATGTCCTGTCCTTTAATATTTTTAATCTTCGACACCAATATGGTAGATGAATTTCGATGGTGTGTAAAGCATCATCGTTAGCGCGTACGGATACAGGGGAAGCATTCTGCTAGTGCAACTATGTATGTGTTACTGCCAAAGCCCGAAAGTGACCAATTCGCGACAGAGCCGGCCACTTCGCGAATTGGTAAATTTTGTTAAATATTAGCCCAGTTCGCGAAGTGGCCGGTGTTCCCTGGCCGAAGTCCGATAACAAAAGACATGATTCGAGATCATCGTCAAGTTGGCGTATTTTTTCGTGATAATTATGTCCACGTTAGTTATGGCAACCCATTAAACCGCAGTCACAATGCGGTAATCATTTTTCCCTCAAAAGTATATACAGGGTGGTAACTATCGACCGCCCAATAATTACACACGTGATTCCTTGTGAAAACTAATAAAGAAAAGTGTTTTCCGTTTTTCGATCGGACGAATATTAAGTGAGTTATAAGGTTTTGAAATTTTGCGACGTGCCAAAGTGCATTTCTCCGCCAGCAGCGGGTTGTCACTTCTTAAAAATGAACTGAAATATTCAATCCCATTAGAAGCCAAGTTCGGCCTTCTTCCTTCACGATTGACACTTTTTCTCTCCATGTAGGGTGGTACTATAACCTTGCTATTACGTATCGCTTACGTGTTAGCTTCGTCTTCTATGTTGGCAAATTTATCGCAAGATTTGTACCATGTTAGCCAAATGAGATCTGTTTGAAAATTTTTTTAGCCAAATCAGCACTTTTTTGCCAAAATGTGCAATTTTTTTAACTTCACTCTTAAGTCTAATTTTCTGAGGGTAGGTGCATACAGTGCGTTGTGTTTACTACGCGATCCTTTTTATGTGCTGTCGTTTTAATCATTACGTACATGTTGATCAATGAAACGGCACAATATTTTTGAGTTATTTTGAAACTTCATCTCGAAACAGTCACGTGTAAAAAACTTGAACGAAGATTGCAAAAATGGTAGCTTTGCGAAGGTGACTTGTAAAAACAGTAAAATAATAACATTTAAGGCATTTTATGAATTGGCATATTCAAAATAATTAGTAGTTTCCGATATTTTTTATCGATTATTCATCGAGTCACATTTTCATACTGATTTCTGCATGTGCAATGAAGATTTTTCATTTCCTTTTTGACTGCAATTGATTTTTGTCGCGCTGAAATATTAATAAAGTTTTACTTTACCTTTCACAAGAAAGATTTGGATTACTATTTTTTCCAGCCTGCATGATTCGCGCAGAACTTGTTCATTTTTTTCAGATGAAGGTTTATTCTGGGGCGTATTTATTGAATTGGATTATGTATTTTGTAGCGCAAGGACCAATTAGGTCAAACTGCGCCAAAACGAATGACCAATTAAAAATAACTGCGCTTGTCATGTCAGGAAAGGAGGCGTGTGTTTATAAGGGGGCAGTTGTGTATGCTCCCGGGCCCCCTCTTCACACAGACGGACTTCAGGATGTCGCCGCTCTAGGCACTACTAATTTTGCCGTCCCTTTGCTCTTATATGTATGTATTTTGTTTCTTAATTTTTTTCCGAAAAATCATGCTTACATCTCCCTTCCCCCAGCTCTCAATTTCCGAAATGAAAGCCATGTCTTTACTGTCTGTTGTTCCAAATATGGTTTTGAGTAGGAGCCTACTGTTTCATATAAATTTGTTTCAATTTGGTTAATTTGTTTTTTTTTTCAAAATAAAAAGAAAAATTAATGAATTACAGTTTAAACGTAAACAAGAAAAAACGCTTTGAACGCGATTTTCACAAATTGCAGTTTTTGAGCTCATATCCGTTTAAGATATGAAAAAAAACCTACTACACCGAAAATTCTGAAATTTTGTAAAAAAATTTGTACGGCATGATGATGATGAACCTCGAACTTCGATGTCTGATCATCCGGTTAGAATTTTATAAAGTTTGAAAAACTGAATAAATTTCAAAAATCTGAGAATTCAATATTTGTTTTAAAAAATACTTGGATTAATTTCTAAAGCTGAGGTTCGTTTTACTAACACGTGGCGAGTAACATATTTGAGCAAAATTTCAGAATTTTTAGGGCGGTAGTTTTTTTTTTTAATCTAACGGATGAATTCAAAACCCTGCAATCTTGGAAAATCGTAAAAATTTGGAAAGTGCACACACACATACAACAAAAGAGGAAAAAAAACTGGTTTACTTTTTCAATTTCTTAGGGTTGTATCATAGTTCAGTTTTAAAAAACGCCAAGTTAAACGTTTGGTGAATTTGACAGGATTTTGAAGCGACGTCATCAATTTTTTGAAGCGTTATAACTAATTAATTATGGGTCAAATCAAAAAACTGAAAACACTTTTCCGTATCAGTTTTTCACAAGGAACGATGTGTGTAATTATTGGGCGGTCGATAGTTACCACCCTGTATGTATTTGGCAGAAAAAACTATATGTTTATATAATTATTTTTTAGGTTTTTCTCTCAAATTTCACTTTTTTTCCCCTCGTCACATGGAGCTAATCCAATACAGCTACTATATATACCCATGTATCTATCACACGTTGGCGATTAAAAAAAATTAGATCTTTCTCCTACCGGGCCGTCTTACATCAACACAACGAGCTTTGGCCACTTTGGCTGCCATCTCCTGCCACTTCGTGAAATGGTCGGCCAAAAGTCCGAATCATGTCTGCAATTCGGACTTTGACCAAAACTCTTGGTCAATTCGAGAAGTGGCCTTCCCCATCGCGAATTGGCAGCACTTCGGGCTTTGACAGTAACATATATGCTGCTACTGACGCACACCATTCCTCGGAGAAATTTCCAACTAATGATGCAACATGCTGGGAAGTGTTGGGTTCCGTAACGTACATACATGTCTGAGTCGTGCGTGTTGTTTGTTCAGAAGTGCTGCCATCCATCTATCTATTTGGGAAGGGGCTTTAGATGCACACAAATGTTATACCAATAAATAATTTTTTAATATTCTGTATTTCTAATGAAAAAAACACACCAATACTGTACCATTTTGACCTCTGGTGGTTTTTTTAAAATCAATCCCATGGTCTATAAATCAGTTTTCCAAATTTTTACGAGTCAAAAGACAGAATAATTTGAGTAATTAAATCCAAATAAAAAGAGCAGTCCTACAAGGATCTATATTGGGTGCTTTGCTTTTTCTGATATTCATTAATGATTTATATACTTTAATTCGGAATTGCACGTTTCCATGATTACTTATGCCGATGATTCTGCATTAATATATTTATGTGATGATGTTAACAGTCTTGAGAATCATATTGACCACGATTTGATATTACCTCAAAAATGATTCTATGTTAATGAATTAAAATAAAATTTCCAAAAAAAAAACAAAATACGTTGATTTTAATCTGCAAACAGATTTAAATCTAAATCTTAAATTTCACACCCCAATTTGCAACCTCATTGAAATTGAGATTCAATTCAAGCAGTAAATATTATAAAACACTTGGGTTTAAATGTAGACAGCAATTTAAAATAGAAGTCCCATGTTTATGAATTACTTAAAAAACTTCGTTTTGTTTCATATATTTTTAGTATATCAGTAAAAAGGTATCTGCTAATTTTTTGGAAGTCCTATACTATATATATGCATGCTTTTATTCACTTATAAATAACGATACAATTATACGATTTAGTGGTCATAAAATTAATGTATTGCCTTTATTTTCAATACAAAAAAGAGTTTTGAAAATTTTGAGTCGGGGTCACTTTCATTCTTCTCCAATTTTTAGAAATCTTAATCCTGTGCTAAATAATGCTCTTATCCGTATTAATCTTTTCTTAAACCGCAATAAAGGCTTATGCAATTTGAGAGATAATGTATCCGAAAGAAGACCATATAATTTACGGTATAAGTAAGAAAGTTTAGGAAAGAAATTTTTCGTAAACATTTTTAATATTTAGTACCGAAATTATATGGTTTATTACCTCTAGAAGTACAGAATATGCCCACACACGCGACATTTAAAAAATTATTTTATTCAAATTATTCATTTCAATAGACGATGTAGACTTTTACTTTGACCTTTTGCCAGGAGGAGCAAGAATATTTATCCATTATAGCTTTGCCACTTTAATTATGTATATTTTTGAAATTCAAAATTTGCTCTTGTTTGTGATGTATTATGTATGTGAGAGTTTCATTTCTTTCTATATATTTTTATTTTATGTTTGGTTTATTTTACATTCTCGTCGTATATTAAGAATTTTGCCTTTTTTTTGTGTGGGTGTGTGCGTTTTTTCACGTTTCTGTTCGTTTTGTATTTTTTATTTTATTTCATTGCATCAAGTTTTCAATTACCTGTACAGCAATCATAGCCTTTGGATGGTAAAAATATTTTCCCTAATTGATTTTAAATATTTTTGTATGTATGAAAATAAACAAATTTGATTTGACTTGATTTTTTTCCCATCGCCCCCTTCTTCAGAAATTTTTTTCCTTCACGGCCCAAAACTGAAGCCAACCCATAGGAGCTTATATTATATCCGTAGCTTCTACCATTTCATTGCCTTCCAGAGGTTGATATTCCCTACTCTGCGAACCAGTGGTCTAAATGGTATTTACACAAAGTGTAGTTAAGTTGAAACCAAATTTTTTTTCTATCTGCCTCTGAACACCTTTACTTTGATTTTGGCCGTCCTGTATGCGAATGCTTCAAATCAATAATAATTCATAATGTTAGAATATCATTATTCTGTATTCATTTTGTTTGTTAGCAAGGATAAGTTGATA
Source organism: Pholcus phalangioides (assembly GCF_987345545.1). Classification (NCBI taxonomy): domain Eukaryota; kingdom Metazoa; phylum Arthropoda; class Arachnida; order Araneae; family Pholcidae; genus Pholcus; species Pholcus phalangioides. The sequence continues at coordinate 24,154,602 of NW_028301604.1, read as the reverse complement.
GTCGAATTCTTGGTTTTTCTGTGCTTTTCAATTCCAATAATCGTGAAACTTTTAGATAACATTTTTTTACACAAAAAACAAGTTGATTCAAAGAAAATTGCTTGTTATTTTTTTTTAACTTTGAGATGGGATGAATTCGGGTTAATTCGGATAATAATGGGTAAATCTTTAAATTTCAAGGTGGAAAAAAATTAGAAGACGAGACCAAAATTCATCATTTTCGCTGCACACAAGAGTGAGTCTGCCACGAAGCTGTGCATGAAGAGATCTCGGCAACGGAATAAGTCCGTTGGCAGTGTCCTAGCGTTCATTCATTCATTCGTACACGCAACATTTTTCATATTATAGAAACATCAGCTCCCTTTAAGATCGGAACACTCTTTATCACTTTACTTATCTATTTTACGAGGAAAGTAACGGTATGAAGATTGAAATTAGTTATGAAATAACTGACGAAACTAAGTTAACCAATTTTTTTGAAAAACAGCAAGATCCAATTTAAAAAAATCCAGGACATAAAAAACAGTGCTTTATATCACTTTATTTAACCAGACACATCACATACACAAAGAACATACACACATGGCTTTTATTTACCACCTCTACATCTGACGGCTTTGAATCCTATTGTCCAGATGATTGATGATTGTTCTTTTTTTATGACACATCTTTTTTTTCAAAAGTTAAGCCTGTTAGGGGGGATGAACAGTTCTTCCGCTTCTAGTCACATAATTCCTTGCCCTGACAGCTTAATTGCTGTCACTCGAATTTTATGGAGTTGCCACAGGACTTGCTGCTACGTCTGGATCCGAATATTCCAGTGGAGGAAAGTCTAGTTCATCTTCTATCTCTGGGTGGAAATTCTGTGATGGGATCAGATGTTTCCTATTTCTTCGCTAAACCTTGTTTCCCGACTTAAACAAATAAGATCTTGAAAATGGAGATGATCTTCGATTTATTTTGTACAGAGAGCAACCACACCGGTAGATCTTCTGTCAGTTATCCATACTTCTTCTCCTTCCCTTAGTTTCTTGAGAGATCTCTCGCTCCATGTTTTTGGCTGTAGTTTTGACATTGCCTTTTGACTCTTCCCTTTACCTTGAACTCGATGGTTTTTCTATCTACTGCTTGTGGTTACAATTGACCTTAAGCTATTCGCAAAGTTGTTTTGATTCTTCTACCCATCAACAACTCTGCTGGACTGAATCGATTTTCTAGAGAAGTAGCTCGATATGCCATCAAAGCAATGCATGGGTCTTCTTACTTCTTAATCAGCATTCTAACTGTTTTCATTGCTGACTCAACCAGTTCATTACGAGGGAGCAAACTTTGGGCTAAATGTGTATAAATCCATAACCCATAACCTTCAGAAAACGTTTGAAATTCAAATGTCCACATTGGATCAAATTAAGACCCATTGTCTGATCAAACAGTAACTGGAATCCCATGTCAAGCATATATAGACTTGCAATGGTTTATGATTTTATCAGCTGTCAGTCTATCAAGTTTGGCAATTTCAGGAAAACGAGAATAGCAGTCAGCTAAGAGAAGTACCATGAATTCTTATACTTGAACAAGTCAATACCTATAATATCCTATAGTCTTTCAGGAAATGGTGTCGGAATGAGAGGTTGGTGCCCATTCTTAGATTCTTTAATACAAGGTGTGAAATTTTTCTCTTTTTTTCTATTTCGTGTAGTGAAACCTGACGTGAAGTTTTTTTTGTTTCTCTGTAATGCTTGTTATGTGTAGTGCTGCCATCAGTTTTTCTAACTATGAGTGAAGTGTTATGATTGAATGATTTATCGTTGTAGGACTGTTACTCTCTGTGGCGAGACTTTTTAACGGGAAGATCGGCTCGCATTTACGCCTTGAAGTTGGGAACCACAGAAAACCAACTTCAGCCGACCACCACTGTGGGGTTCGAACCCGGATCCTCGCATCGCGAGTCCGTCACTATAACGACTCGACCACCACAGCGGCATATGATGATGGATCGAGAGTAACTATGAATTCCTGGTTGGAATTGAAGATTTTAAAAACAGGATCTGATAACAGTATCTCCTTCCATTTGAGAAAAGAATTTTGTTGAGGTGTATCCCAGACAAAATCTATTTCGTTGCTGAGAAGCGTAGTTAGAGAAGAAAGCACTTCTTCATAATTTGGAACGAAACAAGCCAAGTAATTCACCATGCTCAACATCTGCTTCAGTTCCTTATTATTTGTTGGTGGCTTACACTCCTTGATAGCAATGATTTTCTCATCATCTGGGTAAATTCCTTGGTTTCCAATGATGTGACCAAGAAATTTAGTTTTGCTGGTTGGAAGATAGATTTTTCTTCATTCAAAGTCAAATGAACATCCTTCAGTAATTAACAAACTTCTCTCAATTAAGGTCAGCCTAGGAAATCTGAATCTTCCAAACGGAGTAATGAATGTTGTGAGATAAGATGACTTTTCATGCAATGGGATTTGCCAGAATCCTGAATTTTTATCCAGTTTTGAGAACACTTTAGCACCAGATAAGGGATTTAGTGTATTCCCTTTGGATAACGGATGCAATTCTCGAATACCATTTTTGTTCAGTTCCATTAGGTCCACATAAATTCTCACTTTTCCATCACTTTTGGGCACTATGACGATGGGAGACCACCATTCAGTTTTCTCAGTGACTGGAGTTTTGAGTTTTTGTTCGACCATCCTTTTTATCTCGATTTCTGTCTTTCTCAAAAGAGGTGTATATATATGCGTATAATAAGTCATCTTATACGCATATATGTTCCATCTGCAGTATACTCGTCTTGGCGATGTTACTGCAGATGGAACAGCATCAGGCTTGAGTTGTATGAAATAGCATTCCTTCATGAGTCGAAGTCCTTCGAACAGTTCAGGAAACTTTTTTTTTGAATCCATTGCATTAATCCGTTGAACAGCACTAATATTGGTTCATAAGCCAAAGGATATCAAAGCTGGTTTCGCAAGAAGACAGTTTCTAAGCCATCGATGACATTCTTGTGTGCATTGTTTGTTTTCATAGTTCAAAGGTGCTTCGAACATGCCCAGCACTTTAAACGAAGTATTATCGAGACCACAGAGAGTTCTATCAGCTGGTTTCAAATGCGATTCTGAAACAACTTGCGATACAAATTTGCAGATATCACTGCATGATCTGCTATCTAGTCGACATTTCACTTTCTTGTTCATAACATTGACAAAACTGTCCTGTCCTGGTTTGCGTTGTCTCAAATATGACCCAAGAACGAAATTTTTGGATGCTGTGGTTTGGTTTTTTTGCTAAACAAACATTTCCGAAATGTCCCAGTTTCAAACATTTAAAACATTTGGCGTCCCTAGCTGGATATAATCTTCTCTCATGTTTCTGCTTGCCACACCATTTGCATGTCTCAGAGGGTTGAGAATCAGAAAATTTCTGATGCTCTTTGGTTTATTTTTCATACCAGATTTTTTTGATCGAAAGAGATCAGATTTTCTAGAAGGCATTGCATGTATAAAAACTGTGGTTTCCGTTTCATTGAATTTATGTTGTTGACGCTTGATTGATTCACTAAGCATAACTTGTTCTACCGCTTTCGTTAGTGTAAGTTCGGCATCCAATTGCAACCTTTCACTAAAAGCTCTATCTTGAACACCAACAATACGATCACGTACGAGTTGATCATGCAATTCTCCATAATCGCACTATTCAGCAAGGCCATGTAAAGCAGTAATGAAGTTGTTTACTGGTTCTCCTTGCTGTGCACGTTTGGTGAACTGTGCTCGTTCAAAAATGGTATTCTTTTTAACAATGAAATGATTGCTAAACTTCTGAAAAACGAGTTCAATAGTTTCAAAACTGAGAAACTTCATATTTCCATAACAAAGGTTTTTTGTTATGTAAAAACCATTCTTTTTTTTGCTTTAAATCCTTAAATTTTGCAACCTGTTTGCCTTGCCCTCACCCTAATTATATTTCCTCTATTACTAATAATTATTGTTATTGAAAAGTAAACTTTTATTCATATCGAGGGAGCCAAAAAGGTCATTTACTTAGTCAAAAACAGTGGTTTTAAGGGTCCTTGGAAAGACTTCGGGGGGAGGGGGTCCATGTGCTTAAGATGGGATAATAATTCACTCATGCACCCGCTGCACCAATGAAATGAAAAAAAAAATGAAAGCCATGCACTCCTTTACAAAGTACTATTCTATATATAAAATTGTCCGTGGAACGCAAAACTTGAACCCCCCCCACGATCGAATCCTTCCCAAAGAAAATGCTGAAAGAGGAAAATAAAAGAAAGAAGTCATTAAGAAGTTGTTTAAATGTATAAATTTTAAACTGAAATAAAAATAGTGGGAGTTCTGAAAAGTTCTATTAAATTAGGTTATAAGTACTGTATTCGTATTACTAACTCAAAGCTATATGTATAGTTAGTATATGTCCTTTTCAACATCGCATTCCAACAAACGCATTTTCAAGTATGAAATCTCTTGACAAATTAAACCTCTGTATACAGAAATTTTAAAACGTCACTTTTATATAAAACTCATGCAAAATGATTCTGTGTCCTAATGATGAAAAACTTTGTATCGAGGTACTGTAGTATTATTTTTTGACATATTTTTACCAAATACAGTACTAGATTAACCATTCATCTACCGCATTATGAAAAATAAAATAGGAGAAAAATGGTAATAAATAAAAATATATTGATATAATGATAAATAATTCTTACATAAATTAATTGGTAGAACATTTTAGCCATTTTAGTTCTAATTAAAGACGAAAAAAATTTCACACTTAGTGCATAACAAATTATTTAACCTGGTACTTAAAAGTAACGTCGGTAGATGAAGGGTTGAAAAAAAACATGTAAAATAAATCTTTTAATTTCTGCTTCAAACTTGAATTGTATTGTGATTTACAGGTTGAATGCAATGTTACCATAGATAGAGAAAGAAAAATAAAAATCACCACGTTCATATTATGTCACTGTTGTGTAGGCGTATGCTCATAAAACAATAAAGGAAAGAAACTTCTTGCTTTCATATATTTATTTTTCAATATATAATTATAACATACTGTGGTATTGATATTTTCAAAAAGGTATGAGGTTTAGATGATGAGCAATAACATATTAAAAGCAAAAGAACGTCGACATACTTTGCAAATTCACAATCATATCAATTCATATATCATATATTATATGTATAATCTCGTAATTGTTGTGTAAATGACTTTGCTTGCAGTAATGCAGTAACATAGCAATAGAAATAAATAAAGTTCATGGAAATGTTATCTTAAACATATACTCTGCATAAATGATCGTTTTATTAGATCTTAAATTTTTGTAAGCAAAAAAAAATTCTCGAACAAATCTTTCTTCCTTAAAACGAATTGAAAATGTTCATCAATAGGATTTCTCATCACCAAGAGTGAATTTCGTAGAATAAACGTTTTATTGGCACAATAAAGTTACTTTCCGAGCACGTCCAATTTCTCTTTCAGCATTTGTTATTTGTTAATTATAGAGTCTATCCATGGTCTATATGCTGACATGCGCATGTATACTCCCGGTAAATTTGCATCTGCACATCCAATTCCATGAGACACAGTTCCAACCAGAGCCCATCTCTTATCTTCACGTTGTACCATGAGTGGTCCACCGGAATCTCCCTGCAACGAAAAGACCTACGTAGGTTGATGAGAGATTGCACAACTATACCCGGATGTCACGAGAAATATTTTTCCCTTAACTCAAATTTGATTACCCTGTATTAACGCTTCTTTCAAAACATTATTGAATTAGGCCTATACTATTATTTCTATTATTATAAGTAGACACAATAACACTTAACGAATCGTCTTGAAAGAATGAATATTTGGATGCTTCTAGAGGAGAGTGAACATTGAGAATAATTAAGTTGGTTGATTAACTTTTTTAATTAAACTTGATCAGTTTTCCAGGCGTTCGTTTAAACAACCATAAAATAAATAAGGAAAATTAATTGAAAAAATAAAATTTCGTTAAATTCACATAATGTGGATAATAATTTAGAACAGCATGTATAATATGCACAAAAAAAACGCATTCAATTCATTCAATTTCAAACACTCAATTTATTTTTAAAATTATTGCAACGATTTAATATAGGGGCGAGCTGGGTAAGAGTTTGCAGTCGTGTAAGAGTAGACATGCATTTTTTTTACTGATGGCAACAGTGTAAGTAAAAGTGACGATGAAGAGTTTATGCGTGTTTCGAACGGTCTCAAGAAAGTGGCATTATTGATTACACCGTTGATGTCTCCTATTGGGTAAAATTTGACTTTGTCAAGTTGGTATGTAATTTTTTTATGCGAAGGAGAATATAAATTTTTTTTTTCAGGATAAGAAGATTGAGAAAGTTTCTAAGGTATAAGTTATCAGGAAGAACATTCTCTCCCGAATAATAGGGTGACGTTAAAATTCAACTGTATCTTAGGGTGTTGCTATCTATGAGCTTTGATCATTTTTGTCGCACCACGGTCATTTTCACGGTCAATTTATTGCCGATTCCGAACGGCAGTATTCTTTATACTCACCGAGAGGTTGGTGTACTAACCCCTCGGTGTGGGACTCCCTGAGGTAGCAATCTTTTTCTGTGGTCATGTCACTGTACCTGTTGTACCCCTGCATCAGGAATGTTTTTGACAAGGATGAACCGGGTATCAAACTCGCGACACCTCTACACATCCTTTGGTACTTTAGGCGAATATCTTATCGACCTGGCCTATTACTGCGCCCTATCTGTGAGTGATTTGGAAAACAATGCACGAGCGGCTAAGAGTACGCACACAACTGTGATGCGAGTTCTATTATCAAGGGTCGACCAAGCCCATAAAAGGATGAAAACGTGTAATTGCTAAACGGGTTTAAAAAACCCTGAAATCACTTGAAAAAGACTTTTAGAACTGTATTGAAATAACGATTCTCACAACAAGTTTGGCCATGGAATGAGATGTCCCTCTGACCAGCATATAGATAAAGATTAGACTCAATGGGGAATATATAAGAAGTGGTGGCATGAGAACAGCTCTCATTGCAAAGTATTCGTACACCGGAGTATTCGTTTGCGTCTGGCTATTAAATCTTTGAGGGCATACTCTTGGTACACAGTACCCTTACCCGTAAGGCGCAAAAAGAGCACGCATTTTAAAAATATATATAAATAACTGATTTGCTTATAAGGTCACTTGCTTTCATTTATTTTTTTCGTTTCCTTCATTTTTCTTACAATTATTTCTGATGTAATAACGTATGTTTTATATAAAATTTTCCAGACTTCATTTTTTCAAGTTCCGTTTTTATAATCAAAAATACACTAGATGTGTACGTACTCTTATCCACACCTTTCCCCCATATGTATACCCCTTTTTCTTTCATTTTGGTTAATATTTAACATTATACTCATGCTGATTCAGTTTTGAGACTGATGACAAAAAATTTCAAATGATGGTAGAAAAAAAAGTTAATTTGCATATTCAAAAACAGAAGGGAACAAAATTGCCATTTTGGGTTTCTTTAAAAAAAAGGGTTGTTTCATTATAAATATAATTTCATTTATATTTACATGATCACCTTATCTATCATATTGTTTCTTTGTGCTTTGTTGAATTTTTTCATTTTTCAATGTCATATATTCAGTGACTTCAATCGAAAAAGGCTTTATCTAATATAATGGGGCAAATATTCCATCATGTCCATTTAATCAAGAGTATAAAATATAAGTTAATATAAGCGAAAAAATTATTTAGTTTCGTTGAATTTTTCAGAGAGGATTTAATCCGTAGGTTTTACCTCACAAGAATCTTGTCCTCCGGCTTTGTAGCCAGCGCATATGAAATGGTTTCTGATCGTTTTCTGATGACCAGCCCGTTGAAACATTCTTTGACATTCTGGATTAGATAATATTGGAACTTGTACTTCTTGCAATATGTTTGGCACATCACCACCTACAAAATGAACAATTATCGATTATTTAAACAATAAGAATAAATATTTCCTTCTAGTTTGTGTTTTTAGGAAAAAATTATGAAGAGAAGTTCTGTGAATGAAACGAACAGAGATAAGCACACGAATCAAGTTGTGGTATTTAAAATTTTAAACATAGTCTACTCGTTAACTCCTAAAAAAAAACTATGTCTAAAATTCAAACGCTAAAGAAACACCAACGTGCAGTCAAACACGGTTATAACGACCTCGGTTGTAAAGACGCCTCGACCATAACATCAAAAATTGGTGGTCTCGGCTGATTCCCATAGAAAATTACGTAAATGAACCTTGCTTATAACGTCGATGGAAAAGCAACGACATCAGATATAACGACGCACTTTTCGTCTCTTTTGCTTTCATTTTTATGGCGTTTTCACAATGGCGATGAAAATGAAAATTCATTACAAGTTTGATGCGCCGACTTACATGACCCGTAGACGGAACATTATCGTAATTTTGCTCTTCTCAATTTTATTCTTTTAATAAAAATGTCCTGTTTTTCTGTGTTTTTTCGACGAAGCTCATTTTAATTTATAACCTTTACTAAATTAGAAGATAAGGAAAAATTTTATAATTCTGTTATAACCGAGTTTGACTGTATATCAAGTGTCCAATCATTTAATCAAGTGGGTTTTTGTCTCTGTTGTGTTTCACTTCTATGTAAAAAAAAAACATTGCAAGAAATGATAACTGTATACTGTATTTGATCTACTTGTATCTTCTGACTTTGGTGTATATTTATAAAACTGAGTTTCAATAGTATGTGACAACGCTGATAATTGTTTTGTGACTTGACCTTAGAGAGATCATTTAGATCTCATGAGTCGCTGCATTTATTTACTCACCTCATTCCGATTGGGATTTATGTCCAGTCTTTTCCCACGTTTTGCATGTTTGTGTCAATAAATTATTATTATTAAAATAATACAGTCGCGTCTCAGTCTCAGCAGAGATATAATAAATATGAAAATAAAAATCACAAAAAATTCTGGTTAATCATGAATATAAGGAGTCCTTATACAAGGTGTTAAGTATCGACCACCCAATAATTACACAAGTGATTCCTTGTGAAAAACTAATATTGGAAAGTGTTTTGAGTTTTTTGATTTGACCCATAATTAATGAGTTATAACGCTTTAAAAATTGATGACGCCACTTCAAAATCCTGCCAAATTCACCAAACATATAACTTGGCGTTTTTGAAAATGCTTAAAATGCATTTACCTTCACACAGAAATTCAGAAAACGGGAGATATAAAAACGAGTTTTTTCCCTGAAACTTTTCAGAAAAGAGAAAAACTTTTTTTAACAAGTCAATCAGAATATGTTCTTTGCATCTCACAACGCCAGCTTTACAGAGTTATAGCTAAGCATGTCATTTTTGTTTTATTCCCCAGAAAGTACTGCGTCTATTTTTTTGTTATAATTTCTAGTTTGATGAGATTCAGCATACAAGAATATTGTGACATGCAACTTATATTAGGTGCACGTCACTCACTTCCGGCAAAACTTATTCGGTAATAAATTGCCCATGGCGATAGATCGAAGTTGTGGTCGGTTTGAAAGAAAGAAATCTTTTATACCAAACTACTCTTAAAATGTTTTGAAAGGAATGCAATTATCCTTCAAAATTATATTTTTTCGAATAATACTGGCACTAGTAACTACCGTAAAACTTAACGTTTGTAAGTAGGTTAAAATAGTCAAATTTTAGGCCAGAAATTTTTTTTTTCATATTCGCAAAGGAAATATTAATGGTTTTAGCTGGGCTGCTGATTTAAAAACTACAGTGTTAGTTTTACCGAATTGGCTCCAGTTTTTCAGATAATGCATAATAAAAACTCTGCAGCCACTAATTTTTACGTGGAAATTTTTCTTTCAACTTTTTATTTACTTTCCTATTTTATGCAACACATCATCGCATTTACATCATTACCAGACATCACTGATCTTTATGTATTGATATTAAGTTTATTAATGATTTATATTTCGCACAGTTTCAATGTGATTTGTATGCTGCTTGTGGCATGAGCTGATACAGAGCTCTCTGTTGGGAGGGTTGATTGAACAAAATAATAATAATAATGAATAAATAAATGAGTAAGTCACTGAATAGGGTAACCATACGTCCTTCATTTTGTCCCATATTTTCCGGAATAGTCTTGATTTTTCCTTTTTTTCTCCATCCCGAATTTTTTGAAAAAATGTACTGCTTTTTCCTATTTTTTAGTCGAAGTTTTCTTGAACTTGTTATTTAATCGAAAACGTTAATACATGTAATTTTCAACGGATTGATTAAAAATGCAATATTATCATACAAAAGCTTCGAAAATTTCATGAATTATCGCATTTTGCTTGGGTCGGTGGGATAATCTCCACCCCCCCCCCCCCCCCGCATAGATACGCGCCTGGCTTATGGTATTACCATTGAAAAATTCAACTTTCTCTTTATCTCAAAAACTAGAGTCGATCTGATAAAGTCAATGTCAAATTCGGAATCAGTGCCCCAAAAGCACCCTAAAATCACTGAAATATCTGAGGACAAAATCAGTGTTGAGTAGTGTAATCAATAGAAAAAATCCGAAACCAAAAATTATTTTGAATATGTTCACACACACACACAATGTGATAATATAATTCATAATATAATAAGTTTGATTTATACAAAAATTGCCACGTTTTTAAGACAAATAAATTACACTGGTCGAATGATCGACGCGTTTCGGCTCTTCAATGGAGAGCCGTCATCAGGACCTCGTGGTCAGAACTCACACGAATGAAGAGTGATGTTTACGTCTGGTCGTCCGAAGAGTTCGCCTTTGTATTTGCTGCGTCCGAGTGGTCTTTGGATGCGAATTGGGGAGCCATCTGTTGTAAAGTGTTGAAAGTTTTTTCACGACTGAGGTTAATAAAGCCTGTCCAAGCTGACGAAATAGGTGGTGTGTTTCTTCCATCATTAACGAGGAAATTCTGGCATGTTCTGATGAAGTATCCCTCGAGAAAATTCAATTCCGAATTGTGTGTTGCTTTTTTAAAAACAAATGCTTTGTCAAAATCAAAATGATGTGAATGTTGCCAGCAGTGTTGGGCAATAGCCGAATTATCCGTCCGTCCCTTCTCAACATGCTTTCGGTGTTCGAGAACTCGAATATTTAGATTTCTTCTAGTTTGGCCAATATATCCATTTTCACAATTCTTGCATGGGATGAAGTAGATACCAGATTCTTTGGAGGGTGAGATAGGATCTTTCAGATGGGAAAAGGTGAGTATATTTGTTGGCTGGAATATTGTATGGAAGTCAAATTTCTTGAAGATAGAAGAGATCATGAAACTTGAAGAAACGAATGGAAGAACAACGGTATTAGAAAACTGTTTTGAGTCAGCTGGGAGCAGGTTCGTGGTGCATGTCTGGGTCATTTTTCTGAGGACCTTGTCGATGATAAAAGGTGAAAAACCCCGATTAGAAGCGATGTCACGAAGGATATTGAGTTCATTCTGGAGGGAGGCTGAATCACTGCAAAGTTTTAGTGCTCGATGAACAAAAGAAGAAAATGCCGAAAGTTTCTGATTGGGAGGATGAAAGGATTTTGCATGAGGTGGCATGGAGATAGCGAATGGCTTACGGTACACAGATGTATGAAATTCAGTGTCTGTCTTTTTAATGAGCACGTCGAGAAAAGGCAGTATATTATTTTTTTCCATTTCATAGGTGAATTCAATATGTGGGTCAATAGAATTCATAAAATTGAATAACTCAGTGACATTGACATCAGTCTCATCAACTAAAGTGAATGTGTCATCAACATACCTGATCCAACCTGATCCATACCTGATCCTCGGACGGATAATTCGGCTATTGCCCAACACTGCTGGCAACATTCACATCATTTTGATTTTGACAAAGCATTTGTTTTTAAAAAAGCAACACACAATTCGGAATTGAATTTTCTCGAGGAATACTTCATCAGAACATGCCAGAATTTCCTCGTTAATGATGGAAGAAACACACCACCTATTTCGTCAGCTTGGACAGGCTTTATTAACCTCAGTCGTGAAAAAACTTTCAACACTTTACAACAGATGGCTCCCCAATTCGCATCCAAAGACCACTCGGACGCAGCAAATACAAAGGCGAACTCTTCGGACGACCAGACGTAAACATCACTCTTCATTCGTGTGAGTTTTGACCACGAGGTCCTGATGACGGCTCTCCATTGAAGAGCCGAAACGCGTCGATCATTCGACCAGTGTAATTTATTTGTCTTAAAAACGTGGCAATTTTTGTATAAATTAAAACCAGGCAAAGTTACTCATTTTTTTTGTGATAATAATAAGTTTGGTTAAAAATTTCTGATTGAATCGTTGTTATTATTTTACTGTTTCCACCAGTCACACATTTGTCAAGCTATAATTTTTACATCCTTCATTGAAGAATTTTACATATGACGAGGAAAGTTAAAAAAAAATCCAAAGGAATATATAAGTATATTGCCGTTTTATTGATCAACATATAATCTGATTAAAACGACAACGTAAAAAAACGATCTCGCAGTAAACACGTACGCACTGTATGCACCTTCCCTCAAAAAATTTGACTTGATAGTGAAGGTAAACGAATTGCCACATTTCGGCAAAAAAAGTGTTGCTTTGGCTAAAAAAACTTTCAAACGCATCTCATTTGCCTAACACGGTACAAATCTGGTGGTAAATTTATCAACATAGAGAGGGGAAAGCTAACACGTAAGCTGTACGTAATAATAGCAAGGTATCACACTACATAGAGAGAAAAAGTGCCAATCGTGAAGGAAGGCTGTGTGTGTGTATGGGGAGAGAGAGAGAACTTGGCTTCTATTGGGATTGAATATCTCAGTTCATTTTGAAGAAGTGACAACCAGATGCTGGCGGAGAAATATACTTTCGTTCGGAATTCGGCACATAACTGACAGTTAGAAAAATGACACGTCACAAAATTTCAAAACCTTATAACTCACTTAATATTCGTTCGATCCAAAAACAGAGAGAAAACACTTTTCCATATCAGTTTTTCACAAGGAATCACGTGTATAATTACTGGGCGGTCGATAGTTACCACCCTGTTTACAACATGCCAGTAAAATTTGATCCCGTCACGTGTGTGTGTGTTATTGCCATAGCCCGAAGTTGGCCACTTCGCTAAATGGCCCACCCAGTCGACCCGGCCAATGTCCGAAATTCGAGTTTTCTCCGGGCTTTGGCCGGCCCCTATATGTAGATCCCTATACATCCCTACATATGTATCACTCTAAGATATCGATATTCAAATTCCTTTGATCGTTAGGGTTGCCATAGCTAACCATGAAAATTATGGTTAGCTGTGGCTAATTATAAATAGCCATTATTATCACACAAAAAATACGCTAACGCGGCGATGACCCCGAATCATAGGGATCGATATATAGGGGCCGGCTGAAGTCCGGCGAAGGAACGAATATCGGGCATTGGCCGGGTCCAATAGGCGAAATGGCCAACCACGGACTTCGGCAGCATCATATATACAGAATACCGGTGAAAAGTTCCTTGGCCTCAAATCACTGGCAAACCGTTGATCCTTCAGGCATAATTCCAACTAGAAAAAGTATCCAAATAACGCGTAGAGACGCTCAGAGACGTCATTCATATTGCAAAGGGTTGTATAGTTATTAAAATAAAAAAAAATCAAGTTTTTATACGGAACCACCCGCCCGAAAACACCCAAACAGGAAGTTTTTGCCCTGTCTCTCTTGAGGAAAACAAAAAAAAAATATCCACGTTTCTGAATGAAATACCGCCGAGATACTTAAATTTAAAAATCGAAGTAAAGTTGTAAAAGAACAGCATAAACTAACGGTCAAGCTCAATATGCTGTTCTTTCTCAACTTTTCAGCGATTTTTTAAATTCAAATACCTCAGCGAATATTTTCCGAAGAAACGTGGAATTTTTTTTTTGTTGGCCGCAGGAGAGACAGGGAAACAATTTTCTAACTGGGTTTTTAGGACAGGGTGGCCGAAGAAAAGGTTAATTTTTTTTATTTCAATAACTTATTTAACCCTTTGCAATATGAATGACGTATCTTAAACCTACACGTTATTTGGACACTTTTCCTAATTGGAAGTATTCCTCTAGGATCAACGTTTCGCCAGTGATTTGCGGCCGAGGGACTTAACCGGTCACCCTGTATGTAGTATTGCATTATGAAATACCGTGAATAAATAAATAAAAATCTATTGACTTATCCAAGTAAATGTACGGATATGAAGTACTGTATATCTACGATAGATGAACTTGCCATGTACAAGTTTTCCCCATCCTGTTACAAATGCCATTTTCCCAGTAAAATCTTCTTTCCGATGAGGAAGGCAAATCGGTACCACATGAGGATGGAACTCGATGGGCGTCTCCATTTCCAATAATGCTAAGTCGTTCTCAAATGTCTGGGCATTGTAATGACGATGAACAACCATTCGTTTAACGTTTCTCGTGATAGGACCTTTAACGTCGCTTAATCCAGTGAGATCGTGAGCTCCCAAAACAACAACAAGTGTAGCTAAAAATCTGTATCAGTGAAAAAAAAGCAACCATTTTATTACAAATCGAAGAAAAATGGCAATTGTGATGTTAAAAAAAAACATGGTTTTTAAATGATATTTTTCTTTATTATTTTTATCTCTTTTTTTTTTTTTTTTTGTTACTCAAGCTTTGAGATCTATCTTGAAAACTATCTTGAAATCAAAATTAGTACTGTAATGTACTGCTTGTAAAAAATGGTTAACTTCGATGAGACAGATGTATATGCATAGTAAAAGGTACTTCTATTTTTTTTACTACTTGTGAGTCGGAATCGATGATAGTTAATGGATATTTTGTTATTTGTGTGTGTTTATCACAAAAACATACGTGCCGATTTCCTAAGTTGAAAAATATGTATTTTGTCAAGTGACGAAACATTTCGCTACCCAAGGAAACATGTAACCCAAATAAGAAAAAATTGGGTATTTTCAGTTACCGTTTTCTCCGGACATTACTATATTTTTTCGGTCATCCCGACTTTTTTTAAATCAAAATTGTCCCTTTGTTTTCCAATATTTTTAATGATACTTGAATTTTTATTTTTCACTGAAATCAAGCAGATTATTATGACCAGGAATTTTCGTCACACGTATTTGTCATGTTAAATTTTTTTTTTTGTAGAATTCATGCTGATCCATTGTGATGTGAGTAGCACTTCAGGCACTTCATTTATCGCCATTGGCGATTTCTTTTTGGAGATCTTAGCGATAATTGGAAACTTTGCTCAGTTTTAGTATTATATTTGACGAAAGTTAGCAATATTTTTCTCGAGAAAACGGTCACTTTGATATCGCAAGGAAACTGCCATTTTCTTTCGGAATTTTTAATTTTTGCGAAGTACAATTTAAGGATTTTTAAGGGTTTTTCTATACAGATACGAAAATTCGGAAGAATCCGGAAGATTTTGATTGGGCCGGAATCACACTATAAAAGTTTAATAAAAAAAGTCCTTTTATAAAACTTGAAAAATGCTACCAATTATGTCATCGGTTGCATTTTTATAGAATGTATCCAATAATCTTATTGGTGACATTTTTCAAGTTTTATAAAAGTCTTTTTACGAAACTTGAAAAATGCTACCAATAAGATCATTGGTTGCATTTTCTAGAATGTTATCAATAACTAATATCTTATTTTGGTGGTATTTTTCAAGTTTTCTAAAAGTTCTTTCATAAAATTTGAAAAATTCAAGCTTATCGGTTAAATCTGCTCGAATGTAACCTATGAGATTTATTGGTTGGATTTTTCAAGTTTTATAAGAGGGATTTTATCAAATTTTTATAATGTAATACTGGCCTTAGTCGAAAAATCGGAAGCATTGGCACCTATGCAAAAAGTATTCGCGATGAATCAAGAAAAAAAAAAAAAAGTAAAATTCTCATGAAAGTACATATCAGTATAAAAATGAAAACGAACATTAATTTTCATGGCTTTCGTTAGGGGCTTTTCAAGTATTACATCAGCAAATATTTTGCCATTTTTGACCCCTTCCCCCGTCAGCAGAAGTCAGCAACACCTTGGCCCACAGGCCAAATGCTGCCTGATATAACCTGCCCCCTCAAACTAATTTTGTAAAAATGAACTAAGCGGCACATTTACACATCGCTTAAGTAAACCGTGGCACAACTGCACAGCATTTAAGTGGGCCGTGGCACATTTCCAGATCTCTCAAGTAGGCCCGTGACACATTCACGGATCACTTAAGTGATCCGCGACGCAGTTCCAGAACACTTAAGTGGCTCCAGTGCGGTTCTACATCACTCAAGTTACCCCGGTACATCCCCAGATAACTTACGTGATACTTGGCACAGTTCCACAGCACTTGAGCGTCCCGGACACATTTCCAGATCATTTGGATCCGCGAAACATTTAGAGATCACTAAAGTGGCTCTGTTGGGACTTATCAATAGGGTGAATGTTAGTTTAGGTGCTCATAAACTAGCGGGAGGATTTTGTCGTTTTTGGCACACTCAGTAAAGATACCATTAAGAATATTTAATATTTTTATAAAAAGTGGTTGATGACGTGAGCATAATCCAAACCCCCCCCCCCCCGTCATCGAAAGTCAGCAAAATCGGGGGAATCTCCCCCCCCCCTCGGTGCTGACGTAATATTAAAATCACCGTTTACCTCGAAAACACGGTTCTTCTTCAGGGCTATTAACCCCCCCCCCCCCCCAGCTTATTCTTCTGCAACTGTGGGGGGAGCCATTATCAGCGGAAAGTTACTGGTCAAACAAGTCAAATTAGTACACTTACTTAATGTTAAAATGCTTCAACTCTGTTTCTCTCTTTCTCATTCCACTCAATGCAATGTACCAAATTTGTTCAGTCTGAGGGATAAACCGATGATAAAATGAAAGGCATCGCTCCCTAAAACCCATTCAGCCTGAACTCGGAATGCCCCACTTGATGTGTCGGAATATTGATAGTTCGGGGCCAAATGTTATGACGCAACTGTTTGAGTCCAATGTAAAATATATATGTAAATTAACAAAAATATTGTATCATTATTCAACGGTCTAGGGCAGTTTTTCCTAAAGTGGGCAATATTGCCCCCCCTGTTGGGTGATGGAATGGTCCAGGGGGCGATAGAAGCTACGAGTGTAAAGTAGGATCCTATGATTTCGTTTGAGTTGGGAGCGACGAGAGAAGAAAATTTCTGAAAAAGGGGACGATGGAACACAAAACGTTTAGGAAACTATGGTATAGGGCAATGTTTCTCAAAGTGTACGTCGCGGCTCCTAAAGACGTCGCTAACCTTTGTGAGGGGCGTTGCGACGAGCTAGAGATGTTGATTTGTGTGCCTTTTATATACGCTTCGAAGTTGTTTTTCTTTATAAGTGAAAATGTCGACTATATATATTTTGGGGAGCTGCAGATAAGCCATGAATTGGGCAAGGGAGCAGCGGGTGAAAAGTGTTTGAGAACCACTGGTCTGAAGTTTTTTTTCTTGTTACAATTATTGACATGTATGTATATCTTTATGGTTTCTTGGTGCAAGCGGGTGAAAAGTTGATTGACAGAAACGTAGTCAGTCCCCCACGACCAAAAAATAATTCAGTCCCGTAAAATACTGGACGTACTGTCACCGCATGTGTTATCTTTAGTCCAACTAAGTTGCTCTCTCCCAACGCATAGCCCTGAATCTGTGTCTGATCGTAATATCCTCGCAACAGATTTCGTGGGCATCTCCATTAAAAAAGTGCTGAATGAAATGAATTCAGCGGCGAATTGAGGTTCGTCAGAGCTGATGCAGTATTACTTACTACTTAACCAAACACCAGCTTTGGACATATCGCTATATTGTAATTAACTGCCATTAATGAGATGGGTTGGAAATGGAGGCGCTGTCTATTGGTGGTCACCTCAAGTTCGTTAGGGAAAATATCTTATCTATATATCCTCCCTCGGGTTCGAATCCAGGACCGTGGCAGCATCTTACCACCACGCCACTCGAGCGCAGTATTACTTACTACTTCACCACACACCAACTCCAGTCATATATCGCCATACGGTAATTTCCAACCATTGTAGTTGGGAGGGAAATGAAAGCTACATCCATCGGTGGTCGCCCTAGGCTCGGTAGGTAAAGAACTTGCTTCTGATGTTCTATGCCCGGATTCGAACCCATGAACCTTGATGGCAACCTTCACAGTGGAAGGCGAGCATCTTTATCACTGCGCCACTCGGGCTAGTATTACTTACTGTCCCCAGCAACGACTTATTTTGTATTCCGCCTGAGGTGTTTTTATACTTGTTTTGATGGTTGCAAAGAATGAAATTTCCACAAAAACACGTAACATTTGTTTTTGTGTTCGTCGCATCAACGTAAACATTTTTTGACATCAGCATTGAAAAACAAATTTATACATATAAAGTGTAGTAAATGAGTAACTGGTGGCATACACCAGTATATGCATTGAACCATCATAACTCACCCAGGTTGACAATGAGCTGCCGTAATGACATATTTGGCATTTATTAAAACTCCTCCGCATTTGTTCTTAACGAACAGACCCAACCACGTGGCTTCTTTCACTAGAGCCTGTTATTGAAAGGCAAAGATACGATCATTTTATAGAGAAAAATAACCAGACTAGAAAATAATTTATATCAAAAAATGTTAGAAAAATAAACTCAAACCTAATTTTGCATTTCGAATCAAGATAAAAATGAGGTATTTGTAAATAGATATTCAAAAAAAACTAAATACATACTGTATGTGTGTGTATATATATATACAGTATTTAGTTTTTTTTTAATTATATATATATATTAATTTATTTTTTCCTTACCTGCCATGGCCATTTGCCAAAATATGTGTTTTTCCCGCCGACGATACGACCAAACGGACGGATGAGCCTTACACCACAATCTGAAATCATTGAATCAATCGCGATCGTTAAGCATAAAAACAAATTCACCATCAAAAGAGTCTGTAGAAACCAATAATGATAATGATTTTTCTTAGTAGAAATTCACTTTCATTAATAATAAGTAAAAATTAAAATGTAACTCGACTGCCCGGCGGCAATCGAGTGGTTAGGGAGCTGGCTTCTGACTGTGCGGGTCTGGGTTCGAATCCCGGTTCGGGCATGGATGTGTACTAACCAATTCCGCGGACAGATCGTAAAGATCTCTTGGGAATATGTGACGATCACGTTGCTCAAAAAAAAGTTTACTCAGTTTGCAGGGTGTCTCAGGCTATCTATCTCTGTAGCGACTGACTTTAGAAACATACTTATTATAAAATGTTTTCAGATGGCATGCAGTTACTGTCCATGAAATGTCATCAATTTTTTTGAGCAGTCGTATACGTGACAGAATAAAAAACAAATGTTTATGCAGTCCCGGTTCTAACATTGTTGATTAGTGAAATATAAACCATATACTATTCAAATTAATTCCTCGAATATCTTAGTATTGCTTCCTAGTTTTATCACAAAATAGAGAAGAAATAAATGAAAAGTCGCTTGAATGAAAAATCATAGCACGTGATCGTATTGAAATCCGAAGCATGATATGTGTAAGTGCGCGTTCTATAAGAATTTAGCGTAAAATCATATATAAAAAAATCAAGAATATAGGTACAGCAAAAAACAATTTATTCTTTTTCAAAGAATCTTCCCTCAGGATGATATGCAATTTTATCCCATCGTTCAATGTATTTTCAAAGCAAATGGAGAAAGTTTTTTCTGGAAACTGCCTCAGAGAGAGTGAGTGAGTGAACTCTGCACAACTGAAATTTTTACCAGTTCATCACTCTTTTTTGATATTTACCCATGATTTGTCGGTTGCACTTGACAATGGGGAACAGATTGACACTATATACACAGATTTTGAAGAACTTTCGATCGAGTAGATCATTATGTACTTTTGACGAAATTACGCTCACAACTTTATTTGTCAAATGAATCTATAGCTTGGTTCACTTCCTATTTGAGTGATGGAACAAACATATCGTTAGGCAGCCATCTCAGGAAATCTTTCTAAACCATATACAATACAAACACGTCTGGTGTTCCTCAAGGGTTCAACCTTGGTCCGTTATTATTTCTAATTTTTGTAAATGACTTACCGTTGTATCTCCAAAATAGCCGTTGCCTCATGTTCGCAGATGACGTAAAATACCATCGATCAATTCAATCCATAGAAGACTACTGGCTCTTCAAAATGATATATTCCGTCTGAATGATTGGTGTCGCGACAACAATCTAAGTCTGAATGTTTCAAAGTGTTTTCATTCACGTGAAAATTGCATGGATTGCTTTACGATTATATCGTAGAAGCAACAGCTATAGAAAAGAGCCTTTCAATGGATTTAGGTGTAATTTTCAAGACTGATTTTGAACTTCAGCGTTCACGCGGAAAGTGTCCTGCCAAAGTCCAACAAGTCATTTGGCTTTATCGTTAGGTTCTCTGGACCATTCACCTCTGTTCCAGCGATGGTACGACTATATTTCGCATATATCTTACCCTCACTTGAGTATGCTCAGTAATATGGGGCCATATTCCTACAGCGATGGGCGTGCGTATATATTGTACGTGTACAGAATAAATTTTTGCGGTCATTATTCCGGAAGGATTTTGGTGTTGGTGTGTACGTTCCAGATGTACCTACTTCGGATCTCCTCTCTCTTTCAAGATGGCATCTCTCGATAGCAGACGTACAATGCGAGAACTGTCATTTCTACACAAAGTTTTTCTCGTCAGAATTAATGACTCTTATTTGACGAGTCTAATTAGCATCTCTGTGCGATCTCGCGAGTTCCCGCAATGCTTTTTTATATACCTCGTGCACGCTCACGAACATTTTGGATACTTCACCTATTTTGCGGGCATGTAGAAATTATAACACGGGTGAATTCCCAGATATTTTTCATAAAGATTCCTCATTTCACTAGGTATATATATATACTCTGTAAATATTTCTCATTAATGTTTTTTTTTATCTCTAAGTGTGCTTTCCCATCATGATTTTTTTTTCTCTTGTTTTCATTTGTTTTTCATATTAATTTTCTTCTGTTTACTTATCTTTTTATTTTGTTATTTTTGTGAAATTCATCTATTTTTCGGTTTTTTATTTTTTTTAATCTTGGATAGACTTAGCTTTGTCTTCCTTGTGTATCGAATTACCAATTTTTATTTCCATTACGTATATATATATAAACTGAAGAGCCAAAAAACTGGTACAGGCATGCGTATGCAAATAAAGAGATATGGAACCAATCAGAGTACGGCGCTGCGGTCGACAACGCCTATATAACATAACAAGTGTCTGGCGTAGTTGTTAGATCGGTTACTGCTGCTACAATGGCAGGTTATCGAGATTTAAGTGAGTTTGAACGTGGTGTTATAGTCGGCACACGAGAGATGGGACATAGCATCTCCGAGGTAGCGATGAAACCACTGGCCACGTACGACCATTTCACGAGTGTACCGTGAATATCGGGAATCCGGTAAAAAATTAAATCTACGACATCGCTGCGGCCGAAAAAGATCATGCAAGAACAGGACCAACGACGACTGCCGAAAATCATTAAACGTGACAGACGTGCAACCCTTCCGCAAATTGCTGCAGGTTTCAATGCTGGGCCATCAACAAGTGTCAGCGTGCGAACCATTCAACAAAACATCATCGATATGGGCTTTCGGAGCCGAAGGCCCACTCGTGTACCCTTGATGACTGCACGACACAAAGCTTTACGCCTCGCTTGGGCCCGACAACACCGACATTGGACTGTTGAGGACTGGAAACACGTTGCCTGGTCTGACGACTCTCGGTTCCAATTGCTTCGAGCTGATGGACGTGTACGGGTATGGAGACAACCTCATGAATCCATGGACCCTACATGTCAACAGGGGACTGTTCAAGCTGGTGGAGGCTCTGTGATGGTATGGGGCGTGTGCAGTTCGCGTGATATGGGACCCCTGATACGTCTAGATACGACTCTGACAGGTGACAGGTACGTAAGCATCCTGTCTGATCACCTGCACCCATTCATGTCCATTGTGCATTCCGACGAACTTGGACAATTTCAGCAGGACAATGCGACACCCCACACGTCCAGAATTGTTACAAAGTGGCTCCAGGAACACTCTTCTGACTTTAGACACTTCCGCTGGCCACCTAAATCCCCAGACATGAACATTATTGAACATATCTGGGATGCCTTGCAACGTGCTGTTCAGAAGAGATCTCCACCCCCCTCTTACTCCTACGGATTTATGGACAGCCCTGCAGGATTCATGGTGTCAATTACCTCCAGCACTACTTCAGACATTAGTCGAGTCCATGCCACGTCGTGTTGCGGCACTTCTGCGGGCTCGCGGGGGCCCTACACGATATTATGCAGGTTTACAAGTTTTTTGGGCTCTTCAGTGTATATATTTCATGATGTGTTTATTTGGTTATTTATTTTTTAACGCGTAAATTTGATGAATTATTTTATTGTTATTATTTTACTTTTATTTTCATTACTTTATTGTATTTTTATGTCCGTAGTGGTTTTCCATCTCTGTAATTGGTCTCAGCCTATTGAGATGTGCAAATAAATAAATGTGTTGTCACAAACTTGTCAAAGCTGAAACGTAATGTGTAAATGCAATATTAAAATCATCATCATGCCACGATCACTTTACATTCCGGATCTGGCAGCATGCGATTCCTAGCTGTTTCCGATGTTGAAGGAGAAGCACCGAGGGAGAATTATTAGTTATTTAAGCTGTGTGTAGGATTAAGACAGCTTCCAGAAAAGGCTGCCAAGGACCATTGCATAACATCTGAAGGAAGATACTTTGAAAAGAGTAAATTATTTTTTGCTGTAACTATTTTTCTGGATTTTTCTGATTTTACTTTAAGTTCTTATGGAACGCACCTTGTACAATAATGGAAAAATAGTGATGATGGTGAGGGAGGGGCATGAGATGATGACGATTGTAAGATAGAATGTATCAATACAAATATAAATACAAGGCCACAACAGGCAAAATGCCCAACGAGGTGGCTGAGAAAAAGATGTCCATAAAAATATGGATGTCATATATTTCCAAAAAAATATAGCAACCCAATTAAAAATGCAATTAACAAAAATTATAATCAATATATATGCACATGATAATACTATACAATGCCCATAAAGAATACTTATGCTTGTCTTATACTAAGTATGGATAGTTTCTCGATTTACTCCAACATGTTTATCGTATTTATTTTTACTCTTCAATGACGGAGTAACGAGGAGAAAAATTAAAAATTGAGCCGAAATGTTGGAGAAATATAGAGTGCCAGAGAAGTCGTTAACCAGCGAAAGAATGTTGATGAATCTGAAAAGCTTCAAAGAAAAGAAATGCAGCGAAACCTCGATATAACGATATTCTGCGGACCAAGAAAAATTATCGTTGTAGAGGGCTTCTCGTTATATCGAGATGTTACATTATCATCAGTCGCCGAACAAATTCATGCTGTTATTGGCATCTTATCTGAATTGGCGTTGTTATAAAACCATAAAAAATGTCTATTTAAGTATTTATTCGCAACAAAAAATTCTAGTTGATTAGTTAATAAAATTCAGTTTGTTTTTCCGCACTGTAAAGCGGTTTTTTATACAATACTTTTGTGTAGTACACAGAAAGTGGTTTCACAGCAACTTCATCAACACTTTTGGAGGGCAAACAGTGCAAAATACCAATGTTGTTAAACATCCTCGAACAAACGAAAACTGGTGAGGAATTTAAAAATATATTGAAAGTGATTTTGAGCGATACATAAAGACATCATTGTAGCAGTCTCAAAATCTCAACAAATATCGTTATAGAGGGATTTATCGTAGTAGAGGATATCGTTTTATCGAGAGGAGTTCATAATTAGACTATAGGCAATTTCAAACAAGATTTGTAAAAAATGTCATTGTAGAGGAATATATCGTTATATCGAGTATCATTGTAGCGAGGTTTCACTGTATAAGTCAAGGTCTTTTGAATGATTCTGCTTGTATCAAGATTGAAATGGTGATTATTAGTCCAGCAATGTTGGGCAAGAGAGAATTGTTTGAGCTCCTGATTTTTAACACATCGTTTTTTTTCGGAGAGGCAAAATTTCAGACATTTTATGGTTTGGAATACAGTGTACATTGTCCCATGAGGTACAAACGTCAAGGAGAGGTAGAAAGCATCAAAAAGATTGAGAATTGCATAGGAACTCATGACCGGAAGCGTCATCGTACGCCGCTAGGCGGTTCTGTTCATGACAGCTCCCGTTCATATACCGTTGCATGCTCTTCCTACGGCAAATACCGGTCGAATGAGGAAACATCCCATATTTCCGCTCCAGCTCTGTCTCGAACAGCACTGCCGAGCGGCGACGTTTCCGGTCGTGGATTCCTATGTAATTCTCAATCCTTTTGATGTTCTCTACCTCCACTTAAAGTTTGTACCTCTATTTATGGGACACCTTGTATATGAAAGACCGCACTAACAAGACCTGAACAGTTGGAGTACTTACAATATTTCCTGTCAGTGCGGTGTCTTACACTCTGTCCCAAAAGTTTATAGAATCTCGAAAAACTTGTTTTTCAGACGAATAAATATAAATGCATGAATAAAAGATATTGTGCCACAGACCAGATGTGATTGGCATTCAACAACTCATTCAAAAGGAAAATAAATTTTATACCAAAATAAAAACCAAAAACAAATGAGGGCCTAAAAGTTTATAGAATAATCAAATACATTATAATTTCTGGCAAACTCGTGTTGATTAATAATTGATAATTTTTCCATTATCTTCAACGACATCAAACAAACATCTTCAACCTGTTACTCGCAAGCACCATGGAACTCCCTGAAACCCAAAGAGTGCTTGAGGCTCGTGTCCGATTTCGAGTTCACCAGCCCTTGATCAACGTCCCAATTAAATACCTTGTACAAATTCTATTGAAGGATTAAAATCCTGATTTCATGTACGTATGTCAATTTTGCCGTAAGGGTGCTCTTCTTTTGATGATGGGTACAGGCAGTGCTTGCGACTAGAAAAGGTTTGAAGACCTCTGGAGCAGACTTTATGGAACATTACGTTCCACGCACTTTCTATCTGACTGAGATCAGGACTCATCGGCGGCCAGTCCAGTAGAGTCACATTTTTCATTTTGAAATAGGTTTTCGAAACGTTGGAAATATGCATGGGAGCATTATCATGCTGAAAAGCACCAGTTCTAGCTACCTAAAATTTAATCAAAAATAATGAAATGATTTTCTAGTGCCTACATGTATTTTTGTGCGTCCTTTCTCCTATCTAGGATTGCTAAAGGTGTGTGTTTATTGAATGTTGAGGCCGCTCATACCTTCACCCTGATATCTGTTAAAGTAAGAGCGTAGCTATTTCCTCAAATCATGACAATACCTAGTACATGCATCGAGACAATATGGAAGAAGGGGCTATATCTTATTCTCGAAACAGCTGCATGGTGTTTTGATTTATGTATTTTAAGCTTTCTGCGGCGGATATTTCTTCATCTATTTGCATGTCATTCGAAAACATTTTATAAATATTTATTGGAAGTATGTTTTTAAAGTCAAGGGTTGAAGAGACAAACAACACTGGACAAACAATATAGTCTTTATACATAGTTCAGCTTTTCATGGTTTTTTTTTTTGCAGAAAATTTTTTACTTGAAGAATACTGATCTGAAAGTAATATTGAAAACTAATTTCTCACCTTTTTTGTAATCCAAGGTTTCCGCGGTTGATGGAACGTCAAATATCGTAGAATTACCATCACTAAAATTGGGACTTGTTGTGGAGAATATTTTAGAAACCGAATCTGTTGAGTTATCGACTGAAATAGTTTTAATAGCAGATACAGCTGTAGATGAAATCTCACGAGTAGTAGTTATCAGCTCGTTAGAATCAGGTGCGATGACGTGTGACTGATGTACTGAGTGGTAAGATATGTCTATTTCCGTGGCTTTATCGTAACTTGGTGTCGTCTCATTTTGAAAATTTTCACTATCTTGGGTACTCGATGAGTTGGCATCAAAAATTTCGTTAATATTCGATGTTGCATCTGAATAGTATGTCACAGAATTGGTAGTTTCGTCTAAACTTTGTTGTACATTAGAGCTCGTCAGATCTCCGACATAATTTGTGTTATCGTTATTTTGATTAAGAATTACACCATCAAAATCTTCATTTTTATCACCATTTGCATCGAGATGATTGTTAATAACAACCTCATAAGTATTTATATTCAAATTCGAATCAAAAGTGTGAAACTGTTCAGGTAAATTTGTGGATGTCACATCAGCAGTAATTTTGTCATAATTTTGTACTGAAGCCGAGGACTGGTTGAGCGTTTGAAGTAAATCACTGAAATGTTCCGTTTCCTCGTAGGTCATTGTACTAGTAGAAATCGAAAAATGAGAGGTAGTTTGACTAGTTTGGCTTTCAAGAATTTTTGATGTGTTTTGGGAATCTGAAATAGTAGTGGAAGGTTTGTAAGTTAGTTTTAAAATATTGAGATAGTCACTGAAGTCCTCAAACGTTGAACCGGTGAACATTGAATCAATATCATTTTCGACAGTACGGTTTTTTTGTTGCTGTTGAGTTTGCGTTGATACGTTTTGTGTCGTCACAGACAGATTTGTTGTGTTTTGTCGCACATGTGAACTGGACTGAATGTGAGTTGTTCCACCATTTTGTCCATTAGTAGAACTGGTTGCATCATTGCTTTCTTTGGTTACGAACTGAGAATGACTGTCGAACTGCGTTTCTTCGGAAAGCATTGTTTCGGTGCTATTTCCAATAATTGAATGGAAAATATGAAATACAGTTGATGGAATAGTGTAGTTCGTCATGGCATGTATATGATTGTCGGCTGTATTTGCGTCATAGGATGGCGTGCTTCCTATCGACAGCACAACTTTATTTGGCACTTTTCTCAAAAGTGTTGTATCGTCATCTTGGGTGCCTGTGACTTCATAAATACTCTCCGTTTGGTTGTTACTGACAACGTCATCTTCAATACCCGATAAAGTCATTTCAAAGACATCATTTGAGTTCTGGGTATCGCCAGTAATTTCAGAAAACTTTAATGCTAAAGGACTTGAAAATGTTTCGTGCGCGTTAGAATTCGTCTCAGTTTCAGTTTCTACTGTATCATGGTGAACAAAAAATGTTACCCCTTTGTTCAAAAGAATTTCAGACTGTTCGGTAGACATTTTTCCAGTAGACATTTCATGTATCGGTAAAATATGTTTTGAAAGATCAGTCGACAGAAAATCACCTTGATCTATTGCATTTGTTGACATTTCACTTAAACCCAGCACAGATGTATGAGTGGTTGTTGAGAGATCTATATCTATTTGAAATTTATCTTCTGATAATATATCATTACTCCCGTTATTTGGTGAGTTTGAGTTATTTGTTTTTTCTAAGTCATTTTTTGTACTCGATACAATAGCGTTACTCAAACTCGCGTCGTTCAAAAATACATATGAATCGTTTTCATTCCCCATCTGGGAGGATAAATCTGAATGAAGATTTAAGGTGTCGGTCTCGGAATTATTTCGAGAATACGTAGTTATATTCACATTAACATTTATATTAGTTATTGAGCTATTAAATTCGTCATTACCAGACATATTTATTTGGGTGGAATTTAACTCGACGGCCTCAGAAGAAGGGGATGTGAGGCCAAGAGCTTGTATTTTAAGAATTGTATATGCTTGTGTAACAGTTGGTGATACTTCTTTCTGAATTTCCGTAATATCTTCGCTTTCACTTAAATATGATTCTGTAAGAGTGCTTGCTTCGGTGCTCCCGTCAAAAGCTTGGAAAACTGACGATAAAGAATAATCTTTCGAAGACTCAACATCAAATGATGCGTTTAAATCCAGAGAAGAAACAAAAGTAACGTTTTCTGTTGATTCAAATGTTGATTGGTCACTTGAATTTGACAGCGAAGTCAAAGCAGTAACAGAGAAATCTTGCGTGGTATCCGTATTTTTTCCGTAAAAAGAAGTGTAATAAGAATTGTTCAGAATGGAAAATGCATCTTCAGTATGAGTAGTTTCGTCTGTTACCAAAATGTTCACATTTGTAGACGTTGCTCCCAACTTGCAACAAGCTCCGAACAGGAAACCATCTATACAAGTGGCAAGTGAAACACCATTCTGGCTGATGCAATCCCATTTAAATAAGCAAACTCCAGAGTTTCCTGCTGAGTCTTGACAAGGCTTTTTACTCATCGTAAATGATCGTTCTGTCAAAAAAAAACAAGAATGTGTACATTAAAAAATCATACATAAAATGGTAATAATAAATGTTTGACATACTCGTGAACATTCACACCGTATCGTTTCACAGAATAAATATTTCATTTAAAATCATTTTCTACCCACTACACCTGCATAGTCACAAGTTGAAAAATTTCTATCTGAAACTTATGGGTTTAACTTTTTTTATTTTTTTAGGTCTATTGAAATGTCTGATATAAGAAAACTAAGAAAGGGGTGAGACACATACAACTCTATTATTATACGTCAAATATTGAAGTCATTCATTGTACTGTGAAGATTTTTACGGAATACTATGCATGCATACTTGAAGTAAATGATAAGACAATTTTTGGTAGAAAGGCCTATACAACACAGAAAGGTAAAAAAGTTATAATAAATTTTACATTTCAATTTTACACCTTTGAAAACTCGAGCTTATACACAGAGTGGCCACTTTATTATGACCACTTCGTCAATATTTCTTTAGGCAATCATTTGCCTTTAGCGCAGCTTCTTCTTGGTACTGACTCTATGGGATGTTGATAGGTCATTTGTGAAACCTGAGACCATGCTTGATGAATGGCACTTTCCCATAATCTGAGATTGGGTAGTTGTGCGTGTCTGATGGCTCTTTTAACCATATCCCACAAATGCTCAATGGGATTGAGATCTGGGGATTGTGGGGGACATCTAAGCAAAATAATCTCTCCTTCATGTTCCTCACACCAATCCTGTACAACTCTGGCGATGGCAGGACGCCTTATCTTGTTAAAAGTAGCCATCACCATTGAGATGAACCCTAGACTTAACAGGATGTACTTGGCCAGTAACGATGTTTAGGTATAATGTCTTATCCAGACGTTCATGAACATGAATTAAAGAGCCCAAAAAGCATGCCATCACATTGCTTCCACCAGCTTGATGGGTTGTAGCAATGCACTTGGCATCCATGCTTTCGTGCTATTTCGAGTGAAAAAATCCTCACTCGACCATCTGCATGGTGTAATTGAAAAAATGATTCATCGGACCACATAACTTGTTTCCAATTATCCACTGTCCAATCCTTGCGCTCCTGATCGAATTCGAGACCTTTCTTCTTGTATTTTTCATACAATGCATTGTACGGCAAACAGTGTGTTCAGAGATCCTTTGAAACGATCTTTTATTAGGATCATCTGCAATTTGTTGGATAGTTACCATTCTGTTGTCTTTTACAAGTTTGGAGACTTTGTTCCACCCGACCATTCACCAGTCGGTGATGACCACAAGTTGCTCGTTGAGACCCAGATTTTTGCCTGTCATTGAACACTTAACTACAGCTTGAACATACTTGAACATTTCGCAAATGCGGTAGTTTCGCTGATACTCGCTTCCATGGCTCCAAGATCTTACAATCACCCCAAGTTCAACGTCCGTCAAATCATTTTTCCCTTATATCTTTGCAGACGCAATTCACCTATATTACTGTCTTAGGAACTAAGCTTTTCTTTTTAATACTAGCCTAGCCCTCTAGCGACAACAGTCATATGGTCATGATGAAGTGGCCACTCGGTGTATTTCTTCGAAAAGAAATTTCTGTAATATGTGAATGTGAGTATAAAAACACACAATTGGCGGGAGTAATCGCCTCAGGGTGATTTTGGGTGTAAGGTTTCATAGAAATCGAGAGTTTTGTGAACATTTTCTCATCTATCAAAGAAACTCCCCCTTTGTAAAGAAATTCTTTTTTTATCTTATTGAGAATTTTTATAAATTTTATTTAACTACACTAAAATCTAGTTTTTCAAAGAAAATTAATGCCTTCTATTCTATTCATTCATGGTTTGAAAAAGATTGGACTGCATGTAATGGAAATTAATGGAATCGTTTGTGAATTTTTTCATTACTGTAATTATAAACGCTGAAGTAAGCAAAGAATTATCTAACTACAAATTTCCTTGATGAGACATCCCTATGTATCGTTAAATACGAATAGAAAATGTCATCTTGCATCAATTCCAATCATATGTATAAACTCTTTTACAAATTATCATTTAATCAAAGGAGAAACAACCGTTGACTTGAAATTCATATAATCAAACAAAGTACTTCCAATGAATAAATTGGTTCACCCACCGAAAATAACCATTCAGAATGATGGAAGATTTTCTCATGATGAAATCTGATTAAAATATAAGCCGATCGAAATATTTCCATGCAGAAAAACTTGAAACAAAATATTTACTACATGAACGCTATTAATTGTTAAACGTAAATCGATTTCGCACAATCCCCCTTTCTCCCATATAGAAACTAGTTTCGGAAAGAATTAAGCGATGGAATAGGAAATATATATTCTGCTGAGAGAAAGAAGAACACAATCGATTGCGTGCGAATGTGACTGAACAGAGTAAATGGGTCTAGTGTGAGAAGTAGAGGTCGAACCATCATGAAAATTTCCATAGTAAATAGTGCCACGGTCCACTGAACTATACTTTTTATAAACCCTACTGTGAATATAACAACTCTGAAGTGTTCCTTGATTCTCTAACGATTGTAAAAAAAATCAACTCGAAACTATTAAAAGTAATTACTTATTATATTTGGATTTATAACCAAATCAAAATCTAAAAAACAAACTCGTTTGAGCAAACAAAAGCACGAGAGTTTCCATTTTTCTTTAACATACAAAAAACAAAGCTTAACATGAAGTGTGTTTACGATTCTCAGGTCCCCTTGGGAAATTTTGGTCACTTTAACAAAATAAATACAGTCTTTTTTAAGCTCGAAGGGACACGTCGAAGCCCAGAAATCGTAGAGGATTCGTTATGAAACCATATAGTAATATAGAAAACTCTGAATATCATTCAGAAATGAATCGATGTCGATATTGGATGTGTTTGATGCATTAAGAAGTTAAACAAATAAATCATTAATTCAAATGAACTGCTTCTCTCTTATATAGATATACTCAGGTTTTTTTTTATGTGAGATTTGTAAAAAGGAAAAAAATTGTCGTAGCAATTTATTTGCTTCTAATTGTCTACATGTCACCGCAAAAGCACGACGACTGGTAAATCCTAGATTTTACCAGTCTAATTTATGATTTTTTAATTATTATAATCAACGGTTAATAAATTGGTTACAATGATCAATTATTTTCTGTTAATTTTATAAGGTCACATGGCATAATAAAAGTTTTTACTTAAATTATAATTATTAATTAATAAGCGTCATTCATTAGTAAATTTTTAAATAATTATAATTATCAATTAACTATAATTACTAAATAATTGTAATTATCAATTGACTGTAATTATAGCAGTTAACTATATAATTATTAATTCATTGATAAGCATCAGGAATTGGTAAGTTCATGATGGTTAATTTAATTTATTTATTTATTATCATTATTAATTGCTTAGTTAGCGTAAGGAACTAATAAGTTTAATAAGAATAATAAGTCGGCGAGTTTATTCATTTGTTAATTGTTAATTAATTATAACTAGGGCTGCGAATCAAATAAAATTTTTAACTGGTTAGTCAAAAAAAATTTAATCGAATTTTAATCGAAAATTTTCAAATGCTAACCATTTACAACTAGCGTGGTATTTATAACTGTATGATAATTGATGCCATAAAAAAATATCTTTATTCATATATTTTATTTCACGCACATATTCCCTAGATGCAAACAAATATAGGAATTGATTGAGAATTAAGGATGATAGCTTGAAGCAATTTAATATGCTGAAAATATTTGTCAAATCCTGGAATTTCTTCACTTAGATCTTTGCCGTTTTTTAGACAATCAGTTATTTTGTTACTGATTTCGAAACTTTTTCGATTTTCATATTATTACTTGTTTCCCTAGAAATTGCTCCCAAGTAGTATAAAATAATGGTATTATACTGGGCTGGGGAGAGAGAACTGACGTTTCCGAACGAAAACGGAAACTGCTGTTCACAGTAGAGACAATAAATTTTGGTCTTCTCTTCCAAAACTTTTATCAGACTGAATTTGAAACTATAATCACCACCAGTTTTCGTTGAATCTACTTGTGTTTCCTCCCGTGTTGAAAAATTTCATCAAAATATTTATTCAAATATTTTTAAATATGGTCACATATCTGAAATATTATGTTATTAACACATAATTTAAGACAGCTAATATCGGTTTCATCAAGTTAAATGATAAACTTTTAATAAAAATTTTAATTGAATTGATCGAGTCGATTAACTCAACTAAATTTTTTAACTGCGATTAACAATTGACCGATTAATCGGATCAGCCCTAATTATAACTATTAAATAATTATAATTATTGATAAATTAATAATCGGCTGCAACTAATAAGGTCATGATGGTTCATTGATTTATTATACGCGGACTTTGACTTGGTAAAAGTCCAAAATGAAAACGTTTGCAAGCGTATTTCCGGCTTTTGCCAACTCGCCTTCATAAAACCTAGGTCTTACAGGTAAATCCAAGGTTTTAATAGTTTTCAGACTTTTACGTAACATATACAAATTAAAAACTATAGACCAGAAGGATTTGGAAAATTTTTCGGTTAAAAAATATTCCATATTTCATTAAAAAAAATTTGACAAGTTAAAAAAAGTTATTCAAAGTGTTGGGCATGCTGAATATTTATTCGAATTGAAAAAATTATGTACTCACTCATTGTGTTGAAGTTTGGTAACCTCTGTTGATGATACTTCGCATGTGATGTTAGGCTCATACATATGCCCAACAAAGCCAATATCCTCAATCCCATCCACTCTGTCATAGTAACCTAATTTTTTAAATAAAAAAATGTAACCACTCTAGAACCAGCTGAGTAAATAGAAAGTTGCATTTTACTTCATTTGAATGGAAATATTGAGAGATAAAACACAAATAAAAGGAGCAACCTGAAAATGAAAAAGGAATGTGGTTTTTTTTTTCTTCGATGGTGTCATTTTCAATCTAAGTCTGTGTTATGTATCTTGTGTCGCTAATCTTATAGATTTATTATTTAGTCAATTTTACCCTACCAGGTTCAATTTGTCCCGGGTTTGACGGTCAAAAATATGTCAAATTTTTAATGCTTATTTGTATGATCATTTATGTTTTACACAGGGTGCATAGCTAACAACTGGCATCGCAATTTACTGGTGAACCATTGATCCTAGAGGCATATTTCTAATTAGAAAAAGTATCAAAATAACGTGTGAACCTCAGATAAGTCATTCATATTGCAAGGGGTTGTATAGATATTAAAATAAAAAAATTACCTTTTGTACGACAAAGGGTTGGTGCGACTCCCTGCTGTAATAGTCTTTTTCTGTCGTCATGTCACCATTTCTGTTGTGTGTACCCCTGTGTCAAGAAAGTTTCTACCAAGGACGAAACCGGGTATCAAACTCGCGACACCTCTAAACATTCTTTGGTAGTTCAGGCGAGTATCTTATCGACCTGGGTTACCGCGCCCGATTGGCGACAAAGCACAGCTTTGTTAGATATTACTGCGAGGATTATTACAATACTGTATTATAATTGTTATTGTTTTTTCCTTTATTAATAAGGCGATTAATTTAACAATAAAATACTAACTAAAATAAAAATTTATAAAAATTGCATGTTAACTGCCTATACGTCTAACGTTTCTGAGACGTAGAGTTAGCATATATATTCTAGGGTTAAATAAGTAATTTCATATTTCCTATACAGCAAAATCTGTTTTTTTTATCGCACAATCTTGTAGGATGTAAGTAGACACCATTGATACATAAAACAATATGAAATTACCACTAAATATCACTTTATTTGTCAGTTTGAAGATAACTCTCATCGAGGGGAAAGGGGGGGGGGACACTGAGAAATTTCTTGTCTAAAAAGGGGGCAATGGGTCAAATAAGTTTGAAAATCACTGCGGTTGACGAAAAATAATGATTATAGCCCGCAGATATAAGTTTGCTGAAAGTTTCTTGCATCCAGGGGGATGTAACGTGATAAGTGGCTAAAAATATCAACGGAAAGAAGAAACTCCTCGTGTGGACGATGTGGACGCTTAAAAATATAATAAATCTCCCGATATTACAGAATAAATAACATACTGCTGTCCTTGCTAGCAATAAAACCTTTCCCAATTAAGTTTTTTTCGCATTAATATTTATTATTAGCATAGTAACTATTCCACTGATACTCTTTTCTTGAAATTTTGATTCCAATAAATCACCCCTTGCTTTCTTTACACCAGCGGTTCCCAACCGGGAGTATGCGAGAGGCCGTTAGGGGGTACGCGAAAAGAAAATGGTAATGACGGCCATCCATCTAAAAAAGAACAAAAATAATTAAAAAACATTAAAAAGAATTTTTAAAAGTAGGTAGATGTTTTTACTAATATTGTGAGTTGTAATATATTTTCCTTCCCTATCAACAAAATCTTCTATAACAGAGGGGTTTTGTCCGCTGGAAGATTCGGCCTTCCCTCCTCCCGCCCACACTATGATCGGGATTCGTGAACTCCATCCTCTCGACTCACTTTTTTTCGGTGTTTTAGATTTGATTGTTGACACATGCCTGGCTGTGCATAAAAGAGTAGAATTAATTCGTTTTGTGTTTAACTTTTGTTATGGACGTTTGTATTAAGGCGTGTGCGTGTTATTCCCACAGTTTTTCGCGTCAACTTTTCTACCAAGCACCTACTACTCATGCGATTTGCGCTATGGATCAGTGGCTAAAAACTAGATCTGCGCGGAAGTTCACCGAAACATCAAAATGAAATACCGAGCACCTGTAAACGAGAAAACATTTTGAATCTTCCAAAAGTGATTCTACCAAAGCTACCGAAACTTCCTACTACATTAGCTATCGTATTGCGAGACGGGGAAAAAAATCACACTATTGGTAAAAATATGATGTCAGATGCATGTTTGCTGAGGAAAGTGCTCTTATAATGAGTTTGATACCTCTGTTAAATAATACGGTGTCTCGGAGAATACAGGACATGTCAGACGATGTTAAGAGCGCAGTCATAAGTCACGTCAAAGGTTGTGATTTTTTTCTTTTCGTCGTTCCAAGTCGACGAAAGTATCGGCGTTTTGCGCAATATTCTGTGCTACTTGTAATTGCTAAGCACTTGAAAGAGAATTCGAAAAGTAAATCTTTTTATTTGTCACCCATTGAAGGGGTCGTACGACTGTTAAAGACTTATTTGAAGCAATTAATGATTATTTCATTGAAAAAGAATTCAATGGTAAAAATGTATTGGGCTCACATCCGATGGAGGAAAATCCACGGAAGGGTGCTACTCAGGCTGCCGTGCACGCGTGGCAGAAGTCACCCCCAAAACGAAATGGACTCACTGATATATTCACGGCCCTGCAACGAAACCGTTGCCTCCAAATTTGCGAAACGTTCTTGATGAAGCGATCAAGGTTTTCAACTTTGTCAAGGTGAATCCTATCAACTTCAGGTTGTTTAAATTGTGGTGGGCAGTCCCGTCTTAACGCACGGCCCGGAAGCCTCACAAAAATGAGATCTGGTTGAAATTTTCCAGAATGTACCTGGTAGGGCCTCAAAAAAACCACTTGGCCCGGGGACCCATGATGCTCTTAAGACGGTCCTGGTTGTGGGAAGATATGGACATCCTTCACAACGCTTTGCTTTTTGTACACGGAAGTTACGTGGCTGTCCCGGGGTTAAGTCTTGATGTTGCTGTTCGAACTTCGGAAGGAGGTAGCCCTTTTTTTAGGAAGTGTTTAAAACACTTCACGATTTCTTGTCACAAGCCGAGTTAAATTTAACAGTCGGCCACTTGAACGGATAAAAATCCTCGTTTTAAAAATATTTTTCAGAGCCGGAAATGAGTGATCGGTGGAAATCTAATCCTTTCAAAGTATTTTGAACCGGCTTTATTGGCGATTCCAGAAAAGGAGAAATTGCTAGAGCTCGCATCAGATACCCCTCTGAAGATCCTCTTCAATGACGGAATGGTGAAACTAGTCAGTTTTTGGGCTTGCCGCGGTGACGAATACGTTGAACTTTCTAGAAAAGCCATAATGT
Source organism: Pholcus phalangioides (assembly GCF_987345545.1). NCBI lineage: Eukaryota > Metazoa > Arthropoda > Arachnida > Araneae > Pholcidae > Pholcus > Pholcus phalangioides. The sequence goes on along the minus strand of NW_028301604.1, from coordinate 24,118,182 downwards.
TTTTGTTGCCGTTTGTTAGCGCGGAGCTTGTTGAACGGGCGTTTTCTTCATGTAACTTTTACATGAAAAATAAATATAGAAGCAAATTGAACGCAGCTCCGGCTTTGAGTTTGTATTTATCCCTTTGAGCTTAATTTTTCAAAACTTTGTAATTCAATACAGTCCCAAACATCACATTAATTTTTTTCCCAATCTTTGTGTTAATTTGTTTGCTTACTTGAAAAATAAAAAAAGCTAAATAATGAAAAATACACCATTTAATTTAGTTCAACATGTACCTTTTTTTTTACGTTTTCCGATAACTGTAATGAGTGAAACAGATTGGGGGGGGGGGGAAGTCCGGAGGATTCGGGGCTGGGGGTACGCGGAAAGGAACCGCGCCAGCTGGGGGTACGCGGACTGAAAAAGGTTGGGAACCACTGCTTTACACCATAAAATGCATCAGTATTTAAGTAGATTAAAATATTGTTTCCGGACAAGAATACGTTCTGATTAAATTTTTTAAATTAATCATTTGGAGCCATCAAATCAGAGTGAAATATTTTGGCACAAAGTGAGCGTGGTTTTGGCTATTCTTCTCACATTTTTGAAAGAAATGTTCAGCTGAAATCGAATACAGTTATTAATTTATGCAATATTGTTGGCCCAAGGCCTATACAAGAGGACGCGGTATATTTGTACACATATGCTTTGTAACATTTGACAAGAAATCGGAGATCGTGTGGGAGTTAACAATAGTAGAGGGGAGCTTGTTCCATTCACCTATGATATTGGGAAAGAAACTGAATTTAAAACAATCTGTAGAGGCAAAAATAGGTTTTAATTTTTTGGGGTGGTCAAGTTTACTGTATTAGAAACATAGGAAGGCTTAGTCAGAATACCGGACGTATTGAAATCTAAATGACCATGAATAATCTTGTAAAGCATGACTAACCGGGAGATAAGTCAGTTAGTAGCGAGTGGGTGGAGATAAAGTTTGAGTTTAAGATCGGAAACTGAACTAAAAGATAACCAGCAGTCGTGAATAAAGCGGGCGAATTTATTTTGGATAGATTCAAGTTTGTCGATGTTACTAGAGGTGTGGGAGGAGTCCCAGAACTCAGCTGCATAAGAAAGAACGGGAGAAATATAAGTTTGGTAGCAGAGAAGTCGGACGTCACGAGTAAGTTGTAACTACTGTCAACAACTGGACCGTTTGAAGCTAGCGATTGACCAGAGACGGCCAGAATTGGCCAACAGGACAGGTGTTGTGTTCCATAAGGACAACGCCAGGCCACACACGTCTATAGTGACTCGCCAGAAACTCCAGGAGCTTGGTTGGAAAGTTTTGATGCATCCACCATATAGTCCGGACCGGCACCAACCGATTACCATGTTTTTCTTGCATTTCAAAACTTGCTTAGTGATAAGAAATTGGCATCAAGAGAAGATTGTGAAAATCGATTACTAGAGTTTTTCGCCAATAGGGACCAAAACTTCTATGAGAGAGGCATTATGAAGCTACCTTTAAAATGGCAACAAATTATAGAACAAAACGGTGCATATTTGACCAAAATTGGTAATCCGAAATATGTTAAATAAAGTCTTGAAGTTCACGTAAAAATAATGGATTTCTTTTTCCCCAACCTAATATTTATACTCGTCAAGATATATTTTTATTAATTTCAGTTTATGTGGACAGTTTTATTATTTCATTTCCAGAATAAAATTTAGAGATATTTTCTTGTATTTTTTTCTTCAACACATAACAAAAAAAGAGATAAGATTGCACTATTTTTTCATTTAATTATTTTTTATATATTAGCTAAATAAGTTTATTGTTATTTTTGTTCATATATGATGTGTACGAGTACATTTTTACATCGAAATTTTTTAAATTGTCGCATCGAGAGAATTATTTTTATGAAATTTCAATGCACTACCAAGACCGAAATCTCATTCGAAATTATATTCATACTTTGAATTTCAGTTCTTATTATTAGAGTTGGTTCTATATATATATATATATAACTTCTTTTATTTTTATCTACAAAATATAGGCATTTACAATAACTTTTTTTAAATCATTTTCATTCAACGAGTTCATTGAGAAAACAAAAACCCTCGATCTCTCAGAATGTAATTACGCATTTCAGAATTCAGTGATGACTGTCGTATTTCTTATTGCTTTCAACCTCAAGTATCGTCAACACTCGATATAGTCGAACCCTTGTCGGATTACTACAAAAATTCAAATGCATGTGACTAGAAAAAATTCATTCGTGGTTTCATTCTCCATTCATATTCATAGGAGGGAGGAAACGTGAATGAAAGTTTAAAGGGGGAAGATTTTTCGGAATTCTATAGCCCAGGAACGTTGGAAAAAAATAAATCTGTCCATTATATATATATAATGGACTTGCTGAATGACATGACCACTATACGACTGATCGGTAATTTTAGGAATCATTACTAGTATTCGTTGAATCGACTTGTGTTTCCCCATGTCAAAAAATTTGATCAAAATATTCATTCTAATATTTTTAAATACGGTCACTTACCAGAAATGTTATGTATAGGAACATAATTTAAGACATTTAATCGGTTTAGACAAATAAATCTGGTTAAATTATCAGCTTTTAGTAAAAATTTTGATCGGATTAATCGAGTCCATTAACTAAACTAAAATTTTTAACTGCGATTAACAATTAATCGATTAATCCGACCAGCCCTAGTTGTAACCGAGTTTGACTGTAGCTTTTCCTATACATAGGTAGGCCAGAACTAGAGGGGTTGTGGAGGGCAGCTCCCCTTCTGGAAAACATTAGGGGCAGCTGTTTTAGGTGGGGAAAAACCACCGTTATAAAATTATCGAACTTGTGGAGGGGCTGATAAATCATGTTTGCCCGCCCTGGAGGCAAAAATCCTAGTTACGACCCTTATACAGGGAACACCAAAAACATGTTCCCAAACGAAAATTTTTCAATTTTTCTGATTGATATTAGCCCTCTCAAGAAGAAAATTGAAATGGGGAAAGGATAGTAAAAGTGTTCCTCTTAAATCAAAAGATATAACAATCTTTCGTTTATAAAAAAGGAGTGCACAGTCGGGTACGCATGTAATTTTTTTTTCTGTTGGCAAGTAGAAACGACTGTGACCAACTTAACACGTGTGTTTTTGGAGTTTCAAGAAACCACTATCATCCATACAATGCAGCACAAAAGTTTAGGCACAAAATTTAACTGCACAAGTTGATTTACGCATGTTTGAAAAATGAAAATCCAGGCTATGCATTGATTTGATTAAAGTGGGTTCCATGAAAACGGGTCGAGTGATGAAGAAATACGACGAGCATTTCTGTAAATTTTTATTTCCAAGAGTTCAATGAGCTCTGCCATCATACAGACACACACCAAAAGTGACGTTGTTGGGTGCTTATTATGTAGTGAGTGTATTTCAACGTCACCCATGATGTCGAATAATACCTTTCGCGGAAGACGACGGCATTCGTAACATCTTTTTCTTCATTTTTCCTTGTACGTCAGCTGTGGCTACGTATAACAGCAATTTTTTTCCTCCTCAGGTCATACTCGACCTTGGCCTCAAACAGTTTACACGTTATTTCGCGGAAGAGCGAAGCAGAAAAATTCTTCAGTTTTTCTACCATCCACCACATCAAGCGAAACCACCCATCTTTCTCCACGATATAAAAACAAAAAAAAAAAAGCTGTTTACGACACACGATTTTTTTTCTCATACAATCCTAGTAGTATGTAGCCATCATAAGACTTCTAATATAGTTATTTTGTCTTTTCTCTGCTTTGTGTCTAGACTCCAAAAAGACATTTAAGAGTATTGGCAACATAGCTGAAATCGCATGCATACGTCGGGAACAATGACCGATGCCAGTTCTCGAATGTTAGTAGTCTCTCTCTTCCTTGCTTCACTTATTCTATTAATTCAAGCTTTGTAGCAGAGATCTATTTCGGTTTAACACTATTTCATTCCTCACAAAAAAATGTGTTTTTTAAAGACGTGTTGTAATCGAGATTGAAAAATATATATACAGTGGATTCCGCTTATAGCGTTTTTCAAGAAACTGTCGGGGAATTATAGAGAGGGAATTATGAGAATTATAGAGTTGGGAACATGAAAACAGGTCGTACTAAGCGGGAAAACGTTCTAAGTGGAAAAGTTCTTTAGCGGGATCGACTGTATATTGTATTAGTTCGACAATAACAGGGTCTTGACCACAATTTTTGATCGGGGGGGGGGGCAAAGTGATACACACACAACAATAGATTTTGCCCATTGTACTCATTTGAGTACAGCAAGGATTTGACTTTGTATAATATTTTAGCCTTGCAGCTAGATGTTGTATATTTTATCACGTGTAAATGACAACCCTACTCAGAGATTATATTGATATCGAAAAAAATTCTCGAAAAGTAATTTCTGGTTTAGAGAAATGAACTCTCTCTCTTGAAGTTGGTACATTTTATTATCTCGTGGGCACTCTTGTTTTCCACCTTATCGACACACACATCATAGGTGGAGATAGACTTGAAAGTCTGGGGGGGGGGGGAGGCATGGTCATTATTGTTGGGAGGGGAACGATGATGAGATTATGTCAATTCATGTATACACATATACATTAGATCAGTCGACTCCACCTTTGACGGGGGGCCCCGTATCTCCGTCCATGACACACATTATATTGCTGTTTTCATGGAAGTGATTCTTTTATAATTTATATATTGTTTAGATTACAGTTTAATGTGAATAACTAACACAATTTAATATATATTTCGTTCCGCTTCAACTTTTTTTTTCAAATATGTCGTCATATTTTGCTGTCCTCAATCGAGGACACCGTGTCGTCCAGTATCATACTTCCTGTTGATGTATTCAAAAAGTCTCTTAACTGGTGCAATTTCAAAAAAATATCCCAATATCGTAATGTAATTCAAAGCGCTTCGAGGTGCGGGCATAAACGGGTTAACCACGTTATTCCATAAAAATAAAGCAATTTCTAACATTCGCTACGGCCTTTCTCCACTGTAAAATTTCCACCCGTGGCACGAGCCCCCTTTGTTTACCCCCCCCCCCCAGTTCCGGTTCTGGATATAACGAAGATATAGATTTCTCATGCGAATTTGCACACCGGAATCTTTTTTTTTTTAATTGAAATGAAAAAAAAAATATTTAAATTTTTTTTTATCGTATTTATCAAATCTATTTCAAAATCAAACGTGATTATTCTGGCAGAGAGTTCAAGATACACATATTTAGCTTGCTGACTCATTTTACGTAATCGATGTGGAATGAATGATAACATCGTCTTATTTTTCAGCTCAAATATACGCGTGAACACATTAAGAACACAATCAATGAGTGCAATTCAATCTAAATTATTCAACATTTATTGTACTGAGCGATAAAATTTACTAACTTATATATGTTTTAACATCATTGCCTTCAGGAAATGAATGTTATTTCAAGAATGAAGATAATTTTTAAGATATTCAATGCCACTTAATAATCGTTCTCATAATTTTCATTCACCTGATTTCTTTTGTTCATCCGAAAGTTGTACAAAAATAAAATAAGATTTCACTTACTTGTAGTCAACAACATAGTCCATGATTTAAATCCATTGAGAACAGTCAACACTAGCTGAATAGTTAGTTCGTGAATTCAATCGTTGCCAAATCGACATCCAACCCATTAAGATCCATTGTTTAACTGTCCATACAGTTCTTCTGATCATCCAGAAGAAAGTGGTTGGCTGGATGGCATCAGTTGCTGTTTTCATTTTACTAGAATTGAAAAGAAATGTTAAGCACTCTGTGTGAAGTGAAAAACACGAAGCAAATGTTGCATCAACGATGACGCATTTCCGACAAATACCATCAAGACGGTTAATAAAATATTATATCAGGTACACCTACTTTCATAAGAAAAATCACGTCGTGTTACTTTCTTAATTTTTTTTTCAAAGTATCTCTGCAGTATCTTTTTCATGAAATGTTTTTTTTTTAAATTTCAAGTTACATAAAGAGTAAATAATTTGTACAGTATATTGAAGAAAAAGATTTTCTGGATATTGGTGCCGAGAGGATCTTCGAAAAGAAAAGTTGTTTGTCTGCACCGATAATCAAACCTGGGTCCTCTTACAAGAGGATTCAATTCTCGGCACTAATATCCATAAATCTCTTTCTTTGATATGTTGTAGGCCAGAACGAAAAAAGAAAATTACTCGAGAATGAAAAAAGAAATTTTTCTCGAGAACGAAAAAAGATTTTACTCTCTCTTTAGTGAATAGAAAGTTGAGTACAAGGGAAATAAATGACAATCTCGAGATATTCAATCAATTTCAACACAATCTCAAAAACTATCAATCGAACTGAAAATATATGTGAATGAAAAAATACATATCATTAACTTAAATATATTTATTTTCAGATTTTTCTTTTTTCAATTCGAGTAATTGTGAATGAATCACGCAACAAGTTGAAAGACTTTTCACAAAATATCACACAATCGAGATCTATATAAGGATTCATAAACATGATAACAATGAAAAATAAGGTACCGTTATAACTCACCGATATTTCGAAGGAAAAACAAACGCGGAGCGATTTCTATTTATTTTTTTCAAAAATTCCGTAGATTTCTTCTCACTGGCATACTGTCAACAATTAGTATAGAACTATGAGCGTCTTGAGTTAACCGGTGAAAGCTGATTTTTCTGAAAACCGGCTGCAACTATAGTTATGTTATTGACCTCAGCTCGTCGCAACAAATAGCGGTTTGCGTTACGCCATACGAAGAGGAATTCGGCCGGCGGCAGCGGAAGGCCAAGGTAAGTCCTCTCTCTCAAAGGCCAACAAACACACAGTCCTCTCAGGAGCATCAAACAACCACTAAGTTATTATCACGTACCGGGGAAAAAAGAACACATGAAATTATTTCAGATGGTAGTCGTCACGTATATATATAAACCGGTTCATTCTCCATTCATATTCCTGAGAAAGGAGGAAACGTGAATGGAAGTTTAAAGGGGGGGGGGGAGACTTTTCGGAATTCTAGTCCAGGAACGTTGAAAAAAAAATCTAACCATTATGATGTAAAAACATGTTTGAACGGCGTTATATGGTATAATTATAATATATGGTACTTCATATAAATTTTCTTATCTATAGGCAAAGTGCAACTAGGAAGGGGGCGCGGAGTTCAACCTTTAACTGCTCCCTCTACATTACTGCACACAAGTGAGCCAAAATGAGTGCTTGCCCAGGCTGACAAAGTATCTAGCTGTAGCCCTGTCTATAGGGGACATCAAAACATGTTACCACATAGATATAATATAACACTAAGTTAATTTTATGTCTACGTAATCCCAAATGAAAATTTCTCAATTTTTCTGATTGAGATTTTCCCTCTCAAGAAGAAAAGGGAAATGGGGAAAAGGATGATAAGAGTACACCGTATGCTGGCATTACACTACAAAAGTTGTAGAATAGCTCTTTTATAAAACTTGAAAAATGCCACCAGTGAGATTATTGGTTGTGTTTTTCAAGTTTTGCAAAAGATCAAACTTTTTATAGTGTAATCTCGGCCGTAGACGAAAGGTATAACAATCTTTCGTTTATGGAGTACCCACTAGGGTAGGCGTGTAATTTTCTTCTTTTTTTCTGTTGGCAGCAGAGCAAGTAGAAACAACTATGACCAACTTCGTGTCCTCCAGACCAACCGTCACCCCCGCTCTGTGCCCCCTTAGGGGATACGTATAAGCTGGTTCGTCTCAGGAGGCGTGGTGCCATGGTGGAGAACAACTTCGTGTCCGGAAAATTCACCGACAACAGTTCGACACGAGTGAGTGAGCTACTCAGTCAGTGAGCGAGCGAGCTACTGAGTTCTTGAGCGAGTGAGAGAGTGAAATAGTGAGGGAGCGAGTGATGAGTGAGCTACTGAGTCCGTGAGTGAGTGATGAGTGAGCTACTGAGTCCTTGAGCGAGTGATGAGTGAGCTACTGAGTCTGTGAGCAAGTAAGTGAGTGAGCGGACGAATGAGAGAGTGATTGTGCGAGTAAACGAATGAGGAACCCTTTACTTATAAATATGTAAGGAATGAAATTCATGTCGAAAATTATTAATTGAATACTGTTTTGAATGCAAATTACCAATTAAACAATGTAATGAAAAAACTGTGTCAAAAATTATATCTCCTCTAACATTGCTATTTTTTTTATTTCGTTTTTTGAAGCTCTAGTTTCGTGAGCCAGTTTTCGAAATTTTAACAGTTTTGCTGATGAAGAAAATTAAACTTATCTTTATATTCGCTTTATTCCATTAATTTTTTTTTCCAGCGTCATTAGTAGGACATATATAGCCTATATTAAAGATATTGTAAGATTTTTATATTATTAGATTAATCCTATATTATATAAGATTTGGAATTTTTGAATGTGGCAAGGAAAAAAAGGGGTGGTTAATATATGAAACCGGTTCAAATCCAACAAATTCTCTCGGTAAGCAAAGATTCTTTGCAAGATTTGTCACAGCTTTCAGACAAAATTAGCAAGATTACAGAAAATACACATGAAATTTCAGCCGTCAATGTCGATTCAGTCAACTTGCATTCATTGCAGACACAAATTTCTAATTTGCAAATCGCAGTTAATCGTTTGTCACGAAATAGGCAAAAACATTTTTACAAACGTAGAAAATTCCGATCGATCTCAAACTCCTGATAGATCCGAAAATAAAAAATAAAACGTTTTGTCGGTATCAATTTTAAGTTTGGAAAAAAAAAGCTTTGAAGTGTGTGGTCCCAGGATTGCCAAAAGCCCGGGTTTTATAGGTTGACAATGCAAATAACGACATTAGAAAGCATACTGTTTGCGAGTAAGTGCAGTTTTAACGGGTAATATTTTATGGGTTTTTCTCTAACCCCTAGTCTAAATAGCATCGAATACATAGACTTATTAATGCATTTTCTCTTTAGATAGTGTGACAATTCAATAATCTATTAGAAAGCAAAATGTTTGTAAGTACAGTTTTAAGGTGTGATTTTTGGTGGGTTTTTTTGGATTGGGCAAAATCACAGACTAACCCTTGCACGTTTTCGGAAACTAAGTGGCTCGTCCGTTTCGGCGACGATGGATGAAAGCCGAAACTTACTACCCCTGACAGAAAGTGTTCGTTCACCCACGAAACGAAAACACTAGCAATGTTACGTTTAAAAAACGTAAAAAACCAAAATTAAAAAATATTTTTTTCGAGTGAAAATTTTTATTAAAGTCAATCATTCCAAATTCAGAATAAATGGAAAAAAAACCATAAATTTATTACAATTCGACCATGAAAATCATTTTATAAACTTGTAACACCCGAGAAAAAAAAAAGTTCGATCACCTCAGTTTTGACGAGAAAAGTGAGCGATTATGGGATCGAAAATAAGAAATTTAAAGGCGCGTATACACTAGCGCGCCGATCCTGCAGCGGTTCTAATCCGCTCGTGGGTACACAAACCTCCTTTGTGTTCCTTTCTTTCCTTTGTGTTCATTGAAAAACCGATTCCGGGTGGGTCCAGTGAAAACAGCTCAAGAATCGTTCGCAACACCTTACAAATTACTGAACAACCAATTGCGAATGATTTCATTGCATGATCTGCGCGCTAGTCATAGGCGAAGATAGACTTGGAAGTCTGGGAGGGCACGGTCATTATTGCTGGGGGAGGGGCAAGATGATGATGACAATTCATATATGCATATATACATTAGATCAGTCGACTCCACCTTTGACGCTGGCGCTAGTGTATACGCGGCTTAATTACTTGTTTAGTTGTAATCTTTAGTTGTTATATTTACACTTTATTTACAACGGATAATATTTACACAATACAAACGGGGATGCTGGTAGAGGAAAATGTGGCCCGTGCATGATGAGACGCAGACACGCGCGTCCGTGAGTGAGACAACATCAACCATCAACAACCCGAGCCAGACGCCTTTGACTCCCGATTTCTGTTGTGATGCCACCAGCAGAAAATAGACTAATAATTATACAAGCTGGGAAGATACGCCAGCGCCATCGTGTGGACAGCACTACAGTACCCCCCTCGCAGTCCGAAGGACGAGGACAGAAGAGAAAGAATTAAAGTTTAAAAGTCACGTGCTTCGATGAACGTAGACGGTTTTTCCAAATATTTTTGCAGGTCGTTGTCTTTTTTAGGATGCTTTTCGGAACGACGGAGCAAGTTTTTGGCACGGATACATCTGTGTTTTTGTTGGTTGGCTGAGGCACACTGCCGGTGAGCAGAAAGGCAGGTTTTAACCTGTCGACCGATACCATGGAAGGTTTTCCTTTTATGAGAAGGCAAAATGTCTTCTCACCACGTTTCAGCACTTCGTACGGTCCGTTGTAAGTGGGGACGAGAGCTCGTTTTACTGTGTCTGACCGCAGGAACACGTGGGTGGTGTTCTTCAGTTCCGAATGTATGTACAGTCTCTTTTCACCATGCGCCGTTGCAGGAGTTGGTTGTAGCTGCTGCATTTGGTCCCTTAGAATGGAGACAAATTCTGTGGGACACGGTATGCTGTTACTACTGTTGGTGATTAGATCGCCAGGCAATCTGAGCTCTGTGCCGTATACGAGTTGTGCTGGTGTGGCTTTGAGGTCTTCTTTGTAGCAGGATCGTAGCCCTAACAGGACTGTTGGAAGTGTGTTCACCCAGTTCATGTTTGACCCAGCTATCAGAGCTGCTTTCAGTTGTCGATGAACTCTTTCTATCATCCCGTTAGCTTGAGGATGGTAAGGTGTCGTCCTGATGTGCTGAATGCCAAGGAGTTTGGTGAGTTCGTGAAAGATGAAGCTTTCGAACTGGCGACCTTGGTCTGTTGTTATTTTCTCTGGGGTTCCGAAACGACTGATCCAACCAGAATAGAATGTTGAAGCAACAGTGGCTGCTGTCATGTCCTTCATCGGTAAAACTTCGATCCAACGGCTGAATCGATCGATGCAGGTGAGGCAATATGTGTAATCTTGGGATGACGGAAGTGGACCAATGATATCGATGTGAACGTGCTTGAAACGAGCGTCTGGCATTTCTATTTTTCCTGGAGCGGAAACAGTATGTTTGTGTACCTTTGACTTTTGGCAAGGCACACAACATCGAGTCCAGGTGGTGCAGTCTTTCCGAATTGAAGGCCATACAAAGCGATCGCAGACAAGACGTGTTGTTGCTTTGATGCCTGGGTGGCATAGATTGTGAAGAACATCGAAAACGTGTCTTCGAAGAGTATTCGGTATGTATGGGCGTACTCGATTGCAGGATGTGTCACACCAGAGTGGTTTGTCTATACCAACTAAATTGCAGATGTTGAGTTTTAAAGAGGAGGAATGCTTGAGAGAGTCAAGTTCACTGTCGGTCGCTTGAGCTGCTGCGATCTTGGAATAGTCTATTGATGGAGGGCATGCAATGGCTTGTATTCTAGAAAGAGCATCAGAGACTAGGTTCTGTACGCCTGATACGTGACGTATGTCGGTGGTATGCTGTCCGATGAAGTCAAGATGTCGTGTTTGTCTGGGAGATGTCTTGTGAGGCTTTTGACGAAATGCAAATGTCAAGGGTTTATGGTCGGTGTAGAGGATGAAATGTTTCCCTTCGATCATGTGTTGAAACTGCTTCACTGCCGCATATGCTGCTAGTAGCTCTCTGTCGTAAGCGCTATAATTCATCTCAGCTTTGGTAAGCTTCCTGGAGTAGAAAGCGAGAGGTTGCCAGTGCGAGTTGACAAGCTGTTGTAGGCAAGCACCGATTGCTGTATTGGATGCATCTACCATGATAGAGAGTTCGGCCGATGGATGTGGAAAAGCAAGAAGGGTTGCAGAAATGAGTTTTTTCTTGCAATCTACGAAAGCTTGATTTGATGTTTCCGTCCACTCAATCTTCACGTTGCTTTTGGCTTTTTCTTGAAGATATAAACATAGTGGAGCTTGTGTTTCTGCTAACCCAGGAAGGAATCTCCGATAAAAATTCAACATTCCTAGAAAACGTCGAAGTTCTTGGATGGTTGCCGGTCTTGGGAAATCTTTTATCGCCTTCACTTTATCATGAAGAGGAGAAATTCCTTTTGATGATATCCTGTGTCCGAGAAATGTGACTTCATCTTGGAAGAATTTGCACTTCAGAGAGTTGATCTTTAGACCATGTTCGGCCAGTCGTTTGAAAACTATGTCCAGGTGCTGTTTATGCTGTTCAGAGTTCGCTGATGCGATGAGGATATCATCTATGTATCCCGCTGAAAAACTAAGACCAGCCAACACTTGGTCGATGTACCTCTGGAATGTCTGCGCGGCATTGCAAAGTCCGTAGGGCATGAAAGGAAATTCATAAAGCCCGAAAGGCGTGATGACGGCAGTCTTGGGCACGTCAGCTTCTGCCACTGGAATTTGTTGATACGCCGAGACGAGGTCGATGGTCGAGTAGATTGCAGTCCCGTGAAGCATGTGGGTTAGGTCATGGATATGAGGAATGGGATATCTGTCTGGTGTGGTGATCTTATTTAGCTGACGGTAATCACCGCAGATACGCCACGCACCATTAGGTTTCTTGACCATATGAATTGGACTGGCCCATGCACTGTTTGATGGCCGACATAATCCTTGTTTTTGCATGTCCAGAAATTGCTTTTTGGCGCAAGATAACTTTTCTGGAGAGAGACGGCGAGCTTTAGCAAAAATTGGCCTACCTGTTGTCTCGATGATATGCTCACAGCATGGTTTGGAGTTCAGCGAAGATTTGCTGAGCAGGCTTTGATAAGTTGAGTCACCGTCGAAAAGTTTGATTGAGTGCACTTCTGACTTCTTTAGTTGACAGTTTGCAGTAAGTTTCGTCCTCATGTCGAGGAGACATCGTCGTCGTAAGTCCGGAAGCAAATTGAAGTTATACAAGAAATCGGCTCCAAGAATCGGTTTCGGTACCGCGGCCAAGAGGAAAGTCCACCGGAAGACTCTGCTGAGTTGAAAATCTAAAGTGACTGTTCGCTCACCATAGACGTTTATTGGAGACGAATTTGCAGCGGAAAGTTGGAGAAGTGGTTGACGTTTGTCAGTGCTGCACGCTGGGAGTATTGAAACGTCAGATCCAGTGTCTACAAGGAATGAAATGTTGGTGCTTCGATCGGCTACGAATAAGCGACGAGATGTCGTTGGCAGGGAGCATGTCGCTACTACTCTCCGCCTTCGTCGTTTTTTGTAAACCTGCATGGTGAAGTGCACCTTCCGGCTTGATTGCCAAATGTCTTATGGTACCAACAAAATTGCCTATCCGGCAACGTAGATGGTGATGTTGATCTCTTTGAACGGGAGAAACGCGAGCGCGAAACACTACGGGAACGCACACGCAAAACTGTTTTCAGTTCGCGGCGTAGTTGGGCAATCTCTTCTTGGAGTTGTGCGATCGTGTTCGACTGTTGACTTTTGTTCACGGCGTCTACATGAGGTGGGCTTGCTTCTTGGATCTTGTCGGCCAGCTCAGCCGTTTTGTCAAGGGTTAGTGGGCTCACGACAGCGAGTATAGATCGAGTAGATTTGGGTAGTTGTTGCAGGAAGAGTTCTGTCAATAGTTCGTCCGAAACGCTGAGAGATTCCGCTCTTCGTTTTAATTCACGGAGAATGTCAGACGGTTTCCGATCTCCTAATGGCTCACAAGCGAGAAGTTTCCTAAGCTGTGTAGACGAGGATTCACTACAACGCGTGACTAGTTCGTGCTTTAGTTTTTCGTATGGCTCCGAAGTTGGCGGGTTCATGAGAATGTCTCGTACTAGAGATGCGTTATCTGGAGGAAGATTTGCAACGATGTAGTTGTATTTTGTTTTTGACTCTGTTATCGGTTTCGGAGCGGCTAACTCGAAAGTGCTTTCACACATCACGAACCATAACGATACATCACGCACGTTGAATGGCGGTATAACTACGGCACTCACCTCTGCCATGGTGGTTTCTTTTGCTTCACGTCCGATGTCGCCAATCTTTAGTTGTTATATTACACTTTATTTACAACGGATAATATTTACACAATACAAACGGGGATGCTGGTAGAGGAAAATGTGGCCCGTGCATGATGAGACGCAGACACGCGCGTCCGTGAGTGAGACAACATCAACCATCAACAACCCGAGCCAGACGCCTTTGACTCCCGATTTCTGTTGTGATGCCACCAGCAGAAAATAGACTAATAATTATACAAGCTGGGAAGATACGCCAGCGCCATCGTGTGGACAGCACTACACTTGCTTCAGTTCCATGACGTTATTACGCCTTTTGGAGTCTATCCTCTTCAACTGGTACTAAACATTCTCGATTGGGTTTATATCTGGACTGTTTGCAGGCCAGTCCGCCGTTGAAATGTTAGCACTTATTACATGTCTCTCAACTCTTTTACTGTGGTGGCAAGAGGCATTGTCGTCTTGAAACGTAAAGTCAGTCGAATCCTCAAACCAATTGTCAACACTGGGAATCAAAACATTTTTAAGAATGTCCATGTAGACTTAGCTGACTGTACGCTTCACGATGCTCAGTTTCCCTGATCTGTCAGCTATCATGCAACTCCACACGGTAAACGAGCGACGAAATTTAGTTCTTTTATCAATGCACTTATCTTTAAACTTTTCTCCTGTTCTTCTCCAAACGAATTTATTCTAGCTATTTCCAGTCCCAAAGCCGATTCTTGACTCGTCACTGAAAATGACTTTATTCCAGTCATTCACGTCCCAGTGGACATGGTTTCTACACCATAGCAACCGAGACCTCTTCTGCTGCCAAGTTAAATGAGGTTTAGGTGTTGATTTGCAGTACCTGAATCCTTTTTCTCGTAAACGATTGCGTATGGTACGGTGGCAGACACGAACGTTGTACTTCACCCACTCTGCAATCAGCTGTTTCGAGATGGCACGGCGATTTTTCTTGGCAACTGCGATCAGTTTTCTATCATCTCTCTTTGTTTTACTACGAGGGCGACCAGATTGAGGCAAAATTTTCTACACCGCCAGTCCTCCGATATTTCATCCAAAGGCAGCACACCGTACTTTGAGCACAGCTGAAGGTTCTTGCGAATTCCCTTTGAGAAAACGTTATCTTTGAGCATGGAAACTATCCGTTTTTTAAATCATGAATGAGAAAGATATCTCTCTCTCTCTTCTGGAAGCCATGTCTTATACTTCAGAAAACATTGTGATGATAAAAACCCGTCGAGTTCATTTTTTTTTTCTTTGCGCAGACAGTTTAATTCACATAATTCGAGTCAACACATTTCTTTGAAACAGTGATCGATCACTTCTTTCCTCAAAACTGAGGTGATCGAACATTTTTTTATCGGATGTAACAAGTTTATAAAATGATTTTCATGGTCAAATTTTGTAATAAATTTATGATTTTTTTTCATTTATTCCGAATGCAGAATGATTGATTTTAACAAAATTTTTCACTAGGAAAAAAAAAATTATTTTTGTTTTTTGCGTTTTAAACGCAACATTGCTAGTGTTTTCATGGATGAACGAACACTTTCTGCCAGTAGTAGTTCGTCTTTTTATTCATGATAGGAAATCCGGCGAAGGATACCTAGTTGTGTTTCACGGAAACACTATACAGGCGCTAGTGTTTCCGTGATACCTAGAGATACTAATGTGTATAGAGCCACCGATAACGATATTTTTTATATGCGGCTAAGAAATCGAAAATTCAGTTTTGTTAATAAATTCGTATCACTTGATCTAGGCCTGAGACGTATTTTCGAATGGTCCTTTGTTATTGTAGATGCCAAGCGGCTTATTTTAGGCGCTGATTTTTTAGATTGTTTTGTCTTGATGTTAAGTATTGTCGTTTAATCGACGATTTGACATCACTTTCAGTTAAAGGTTCCGACTATGTGCCATTCACGGATTTTAGAACACAAGCGCTTCCTGGGAGCGTGTGCATGAAGTGTCAGTTTCAAGATTTTTCATGCCGATTCAGGAGCTTTAGGTGACTCACCGACCGCATTTATTGGATCATCGCCAGTCAACTCTAGTCTAGAGAATTTTTTGTTATATTATGATTTACACAAAATTTTTCAAGTGCTTGTAAACCTCTCCTAGTGCAGTTTCGTGGAAACTAGATAAGTTGATATTTCTACGTACAAGTTACTTACGATTAGAAATACCTATTTGAATTGTAAAAATACAGCATTTTTTGCAGAAATATGACGCATAAACAAAAAAGTGGGGATTCAGGTGGTGACTTTGTACCACCTATTTCTTCAGCGTTTTTGCCCTTTTTTTCATTAGTTTGTAATTTTTTATTGTTCCAGCAATGGTTCGCAAGCACGTGCGGAAGCTCAGTAGTCGACCCTACCGCAATTACTCAAATAAAACACTCGAAGAGGCTCTTCGTGCGATAAGAAACAAGCAGATACTCACCATGGCTTGACCCAGCCGATGAAATTTAGTATCCGCGGAGCCAAATCATAATGAAAATCAATGAACCTAGACCAATTTGCAGTGACAAAGAGTTTGTAGTGGATTTGAAAAAATGAATGTTACATTTACAGTAAAACCTCGATAAGTCGTCACCTCAAGTTATCAAAATATTATGACGACTTAAGCGGAGTGACGACTTACGCGGCATTCCGTCAGTTTTAATGTGCAATGTTACGAAAATCGTATAAATTTAAAGTAATATGACATTTATTAAAGTACGAATCAAAATAACAATATTAATAAAATTTATATTATAAATGAATATTAAATAAATTTCTTATCTCAATATTAAGAAAAAATAATAGAAATTTTTTATCTTTTTATCTCATTACTTAAATTATTGTGGTGAAATGTACTGTACACTTTGATTTATACTAGTAATTTTACTAGTTGCTTTTCTTAATAACAGAACTCTCTATTGCACATTAATTTTACATATACATCAAATTTAATTTTAGTGTTTGAATTCTCCATCAGTAGTTCATGATGCAATTACAAGGTCATCTCGAACACTTTTGATTTGGTGGAGGGGCCCTGGGCAGGGAAAAGTAAACTGAAGACCTCAACTTGGGAAAGAATGTCTAATTTTTTTCAACAAAGATATTTTATTTAAATTTCAAGCCCTAAATTAGTAGAGTCCATGCTTTCTATGATTATTTATTATCCGTGCCCGTTGCGCTTTGAATTTAACTTGATTAATTTGATTCTTCGATTTACATAATTTTTGATTTCCTTGCACTATATGTAATCTTTGACATATCAAGAAATTTTGGTTTTTTCCGGAGATGCCCCCCCCCCCCGGGGGGGGGGGGCCCAGTGCTTACGTTACTTCTTGCGACAGAGCTTGGGTGTCTCGCGGTTTGTCCAGTTTCTCCAATGGAGTCCAGGCAGAAATGAGATCTAGCTTGAACAGTCCCCAACGTTCCAAAAACGTTATTCGGCAAATGAACTTCGCCAGCGTAACTTACTTAAACTGTTCCGTTTGGGTGTATAGGATTTTATGGTGACTTTTAAGCATATGGCAATGCTGTTAACAAGCTCTTTTTTTTAAATGGGAGCCATAAAAATAGTCTGCTCCTCTTTCTCATACTGCCGACTTAACCGAAATTAGCGACGAGTAAACGAGGGTTTAATAACATTGTGGTCTATGAGAGCTGGAAGGGTCTGAAGAAAAATGACGACTTAACCGGAGTGACGAATTATCAGGGTGACGACTTAACGAGGTTTTACTGTATATAGTGTTATTTTTTTAACAAGAGCCTTATGTTTTCAAGTTGTGAGTCATCTTTATTCTTGTTTATGTTTCAGCAAATTAAAATGTTTCAAAAAAAGTAAATATAAGTGTTTTCTTTACTTGAAAATGTCTATAAAATGTTGTTTTTTTTTTTAACTCCAGCAGTTCGGGAAGGGGCTACAAAGGATTCTTTGTCAAAATCACCGGGCGGGGGGGGGGGGGCAGAGAGCCATGCTTAAAAGAAGCTTCCAATTACACTACGTTGGGAAAAAAGGGACCAGTTTCAGAAGGTAGCAAAGCCCATCTCAACCCATATTGGCTTGGCCCAGGGCCTCTTGTTCGCATGGGGCCCACATGATGAGATGTGGTACCACTGATGCAGGATTATAATTAAAGTTCTCATACTTTGAGTGGTTTTTCTCAAAAACAGATTATCCGAGTACAGTAAAATTTTCAGGATATCTTAAAATGAGTATGGGAATATGAATGAATATATGGGAGAGAGATTTCTGAAATAAAAAAAATACAGACGAATCCCGTTTTAATGAACACCGTTATAGTGAAAATCTTTTGTTTTAACAACTTTTCCAATCCCCTCCCCCCCCCCGAAAAGTTTACATAGGAACAATGCGAGAAATCTGGAATTCCTTTATAACAAAATTTTGTAATAACAAGGTGATTTCTCCGGTCTCTTGGAGGCTGCCCATACTGGATTACGAAAGCATATAAATGCTTCTTTATAAACTCGTTTGAGACACATATTTACGGCTTTGTTGCCTTCTGGCTTTCAAATTGCTCTTCCTTTTTCACGTTATAATTTAAAGTTCTTGACCACGAATTACTGAAATCTGCCGCCCCTCCGAACTTGCTACCCTGGCCCCCAGGTGGTTACCCTGTACACACAGCACCAGGACCGCAACTAGGAAGGAGCAGACAGTGCGAAAATGCATATCTGCCCCGACTGAACAAGCATGTAGTTGTGGCCCGGCACCTCACTGTAAGTGTGTTGTAAGGCTTAAGGTATGTACAGTGCCGCAGCTAGGCACTTTCTTAGCTGCTGCAAGCACACTCTTGGCGTCCCCGTGTAGGGAGTGGCTAGAAGGAGTGGTGAAAGGGTGAATTCGGCACCCCTCTACTTCAGCGCCTCGGACAGCAGACCCGATCTCCCTAGTTGCGGATCTTTGTGGGTATATAAATCAAAAACTGCTCAAAAAACAACGGTAGGTGTGAAAATTGGGTGTAGAAAATCTGTGTATGAAATTGTCTTAGATCTTACCCGCATACAGCACAAAGGTGGGGAACCACTGTTACTCAATTACAATATCATATAAAATACATTTTGAATGATGAAAACAATTCAATGTGAAAATGTTTTTACTAATGATGTGACAGTATTAATATGTACAATGTTTCAGATGAAGCCCATCATATACATCATTGAATAATGCAGAAATGTCTGTAAACTTTAACAAATATTTTAGACTTTACTTTTTCATACCTGAAAAAGAAAAAAATATTATACATACAAGTTTTTTTCAAATGTAGTTTTCTTATATCTAAATATTTATTAATTTATTCAAGATTGATTGGCTGAGGCCTATACAAGAGGATGCGGAATTTATATGACGAAAGTGACGATTGATGGTACAAGAGAATTCAGAAATCGTAGTACAATCTACAATATTTGATGGTAGGTTGTTCCAGTCAATAATAGTTCTTGTGAAGCTAAATTTGTGACAATCTGAAGAGGCAAAGAGGGGCTGTAATTTTTGGGAATGATTGAATCTAACAGAGAAGGTTTGATTAGAATATTGGTAGTGTCAATATTAAAAAACCCATGGAGGATTTTGTAAAGAAAAGTTAAATGAGAAATGAGTCGGAGAGAGGAGTTGGATATTGAGTTGGCACTTGAGTTCCGTTATGGAGACAGATGAAGACCAACAGTTAAAAATGAAACGAGTGGACTTATTTTGGAGAGATTCTAATTTGTCTATGTTGGTTTGGGTATGGGGATCCCAAGCTTCACAGGCATAGGAGAGGGCAAGGAAAATATGTCTGGTAGCACAAGTGACGGACATGATGAGTGGAGTATTTCAGGTTACGGCAAAGGAAAAAGAATTTTTGGAGACATTTATTAAAGATATAATCAATGTGAAGGTTCCAGCGGGGATCGGAAGAGATTATAATGCCCAGGTATTTATAATAGGAATCTCAGAGATCAAAGCGTTGTTTACTGAATGAGGGAAGTTGTGGGAGAATTCTTTTGAAGGTTAACTTTCATAAAAACAGTTTGAGAAATTGAGGGGTAATTCCTAGGTTGAGCACCATTCAGAAATAATGTTAAGGTTGTGTTAGAGAGATTCTTGGTCAGAAAGATTGGACACTGTTTTATAGCTGACACAATCAGTGAAGAGTCTGATACGGCAGATTAGGGAGTTGGGTAGATCATTTACGTAAATTAGAAATAGTAATGGCGAGAGGACCGATCCCTGAGTTGTGCCAGACTTGACATGAAGGAAAGGGGAGTTCTGGCCCTTGACAAACTGGCTACAGTTGGAAGGCCTCCACCCATTTCAACAGTTGAACATTTAGACCAAGGTTTGGAAGTTTTAGTAGAAGTTTATTATGGGACACCCTGTCAAATGCTTTGGAAAAATCTAGGAAAACTATATCGGATTGAAGGTTTTTGTCAATGGAGTTTGTTAAGTCATGTATGAAAAGTGTTAATTGGGTAGATACAGATAACGATGATCTAAATCCATGTTGGAAAGAAAAAGTTAATCGAATCGAGGTGGGAATGGATATTCTTGGCAATTATGTGTTCAAAGAGCTGCAAGAGGTGATTGTGATAGGTCTGAAATTGAGAGGGTGGGACAGTGAACCAGTTTTATGGATGGGAATTATCTTATTAATTTTCCAGTCAGAAGGTAGATTAGAAGTGTTCAGAAATGTAATAAGGGTGAAATCTCACTACAACGGTACGGTACTTGATGTAACAATAAATCCTTCTACAACTATATTTTTTCAAGTCTTGTTTGGAACGTCTATACTATAACATTAAATTCTGTTGTGTCAATATAACAATCCCTCCACAACAATATTTTTTCTTGGTCCACAGAGTATCATTATATCAAGATTTCACTGTACATTGATTTTATTACATATCTTAAATATCATCGATTTTAAATATGATGATATACTGTACATTTAAATATTAACGCACCATAGCTTATTGATCATTTAACAATTATTTAGAAGATTAAAGTTTCAAAAAATAAAGATAAATTTCAACATAAAATCTCAAACAATATGAAAAATAAATTTTTAAGATGAGTGATCATATAGAATATATTTCAAGGACAGCAATAAAAAGTTGACAGAAACTGGATTTAAAGTTTTAGATCTAGTGTGAAAAATTTGAAATGAACACCAGGTAACAGTTTTAGCCTTGCTTAATAAGTAAACAGCACAATATAGACTGGTGCTGTTGATGCAACAGATCTTTTAGAAAATATGACTATTTGTAAAAAAAAGTCTAAAATATCATAAACAGTACTCAATTCCTCCACAACCACGTACAGTACATATGCATGTTGCCACATTGATAAGTTGTTTTAACAGAGATGGTCATCGACTTCATTGTTCCGGTGTGGCTGCAGTGTCATTCACTTGTTCAATCATTTGAAGAAACCTAGGTCAGTGGTTCCCAACCTTTTTAGGCCATGAACCACCAAAGCATCTCTGACCTCATGATTTTCCCCCATACTTTTGTCAGTGGGTACCCCCTACCCCATGAAACTTCATAGTTCCATAATAATTTTTTTAATGTATCATTCTTTTTTGCTTCACCTCCTTAAATTTTAAAAGGCATGGGTCTTTGCCCCTCCCTTCCATTTCTGTCTACTTAATCAAAAGCAGTAGCTCTAAATCAGGGTCCTGGGAAGGATTTCAGGGGCTCTGTGAGCTTGGATGAGAAAATTTGATCATTTTCATCATTTCTGTCGCATCACTGTCATTTTCTGCACACAAGGGCTAATTAGACTGGGACCTACAATTTATTGCTGATTAACTCGTGTTTTTACATTGCTATATACAGAATATTATTTTGTAAAGGAGTTCATGGCCTTCATTTTATGGGCAAGGGGGTGCATGGACTTCGTGTTACTGGCACAAGTTTGTCATGTAACACAAAGCATTAAGAACCTATAGTCAAACCCGTCCCTCTGTAAAAAAAAATAAAAGAAACCTCATCAAGAAATTGCTTAAAAATTAGGATTGGATTTTAGTTTTATTGGTGCAAGGACCAATTAGGTCAAACTGCACCAAAACATTTAAAAATTTAAACTGATATAAAAATGAAGGGAGTTCAGAAGATTCCAAGCCTTCATAGAAAAACTCAAATTGTCCCCTCCCCTTGTGCGGCATGGGCCCCACTGTGAGAATCACCATTCTAAGTGTATTACATACAAAATACGAGTACAAAAGGTTTGTCCAATACACTAACAAATAAAGTAATTTTGCTCTCATTGGTTATAGACTTTCTTTGTGATTTTGTGTCAGAAAAAAAAAATTAAAATCTAAGCTGACATCTCACCTAAACAACTAATGTTGCAAATTCAAATAGTGATGAATTTTTTTATCCATTCCACAAATTTTGGTACTCTAGTGTACACACCTGGCAGTCTAGGTGATCCGCATTCCATACCCCAAGAAATCAAGCCGATGAGAAGCCATTGCCCATGATTTCCTTTAATAATCATAGGTCCACCAGAATCACCCTATCAGTAGGAAAATAAAAATTAAGAAGTCAAACCATCAGCATATATATTTACCACATTTACAGAAAAAAAACCCTAAAATAGGTTTGTTGCATAGCCAGTTAAATCTTATCATTATCAGCTATTCTTCAGTCTATTGAAAAACATTCATATACTGTTTTTCAGTAACAATTTCACCATGGACAAATCATATGATCCCTAAAAAGAGCCACAACTAGGAACAAAATTTTACTCTTTCGCCTGAGGCCAGTATCTATTTTTTTTTTTAGCAGCCCCCCTTCTTCCTGTAATTTTTTAAGGGAAAAATGGTAAACTCTCAGAACTCTAATAATGGATATATAAGTGGGTACACTGCAAAGTATTTTTGTATTTCATCATCATGTGTGTAAAATTGAAATAAGCTAAGTGAAAAATTAAAAACTACACTGCACATGATGTTGCAATACAAAAGCGACAGCATATTTCTTCAACTGGCAAACATGCGAGATACAGTATCCATATTTTGTCTAGGTTGATAATTACAGCAATAAGTAAATGTTCAATTTTCATTATTTTTGTCAAGTTCCTGGACAAACCATGCGTGCTACAGTGAAAACTATTATTTTTAATCGGATTTGGTTATTTGGCAGGGGTGGGAAGTGACAAAGTCCATTTCGGAGCAGTTCAAGGAGTAGCAAATTAAGGATTCGTAGCAGTTTTGGAGCAGCAAAACATAGGATTCAGGGCAGATATTTATAAATTGGAGCAGCGAAATTAACAAGAATATTTTTATTAACCCTCACCCCCTTTTCAAAATAACACAACTGCACTGTCTTTTGTTATCAAACATCTTTTCATCAGCTTGTTTTTTGTTTTTGGTGTTTCAAGCTTTTGACACCTTGTTTTGTTAGATTGAAAGAACTATATATTTATGTATTTTTGCTCAAATGTGAAGTATATATTATATTTATGTTCATAATTTGTGTAATTATCAAGTTAGAGATAATATTTGTTTGAGTTTGTTTGAAGATATAATTGGTACTTATACATTTTTAGAAAGTGACATCAGTATATGTAAATTAGCAATTATGTGACATCACTCATTATCCTTCAATCAGAGTAAGCCCATGGGATTCTGGGAAAATTTCCCTTTTATATGTAGTGGATCCATAGATCAGTAGTTGATTGTGTATTGGAGAGATAGGAGGTTCAGTAGAATATAGCCTGGCTATTTTTATTAGCATTTATTATCTTAATCTATTATCTGGCTTATCTTGTACATAAAATGTTTCCCACCAGTCTATTTAAGATGATTTTTGCTTATTGAGGGCACTATTTGCTGTCTGGAACAGCAGCACTTCAAATGGGCTAAAAAAATTTCTAGAAGTTTTCAATCTTTTAATACTCTGAAAGAAATTGTTGCAAAATGGGAGAGAATTTCAGAAGAATCAACACGATGTTTGGCAATTCAGCACCCATTATTTTTCAAGACTGGCGATCTCACACTCGTTATTTGGTGATATTGACGATTTAACACTCATTATTCGGCAAAGTTTCAAAATCAGCATTCGTAATTCAGCGGACATGCGCTTTTTACTCTCGGAATGAAATTTTTTTTTACGAAACATTTGGATTTGACGATCGACAACAGTAATTTCTGTTGCTTCCAGTGGCGACTTTTTTTTTTAAAAACGGAAACCGACTCGCATTTGCGCTTTAAAGCTGAAAGACCATTGCAAACCATCTTCAGTTGCACGATCATGGATATTACCAGGGTTTCACGATGGAAAGCCCGATAAGGGGCAGATAGTTTAAGTACAGTGGAATAAAACACGCTCTTCTCGGAAAGAATCGTTTCGCGGCAAGCAGGAACAAAAATTTTTTGGCGTCCTTTCCAAAATTCCGGGCATACTGAAGCAAAATTTGCTATTTGGCACAGAAAATTACAAAAATACACTATTGGAGCAGGATGGTGCAAAGATGTTAACTTTGGTGCTGTGCAGTGCAGCGCAGAGTTCCCACTTGTGTAGGTCTTTTGAAAGAAAAATTGTTATTCTCCAATTCTTATTAACCCTCTCAGTGGCAACAATATATATTGCCTAAGTTGAAGCTTTGTATTTAAGAAATTATGAGATACCTTGCCTCAACTCTATAAAAGCCAAAACGTCCGAAGACGGCAGAGATAGGGAATATAGGTATGTTTTGGATTTGTGAAGGGTGAGGAAGAAAATGAAAGTTCTTGTCTGGGGTGGAAAGCTGAAAATCAAGTCTAAGTCTCGTAGAAGGGTGAGAAGGAAAAAATAGAAAAAAGATTAGTCAAACTTGGAGGAGTCTATTTTGAGGGGGGAAAATGGCTGTATATAAAAGAGTTAAAACCTTCTTATTTCAGCAATGATAAGCACAGAGAGGTGGGTAATGATTTTTTTAGTCAAACATGTTTTCTATCTCATCCAACATGTTGATCAACAGAAGGAGAGAGAGTGTTCAAAATACAACTTTTCTTCACCTTCCAGGTAGTATAGGAATATGCATACAGTATAAATAATAGAAAAACATAGTCTATTTCTCTTCCTTGGTCTTTTTTATTATAATTCTTGGAAATGAGGATGGGAACAGAGAGAGCACTATCACCGCACAACATTGGAAAAAGATGTGACATTTTATAGAGGGTCTGGTTATTTCCACTGTGCCACTTATAATGTGGATCAGTGAAAGGGTAAAACCTCCCTGCATACTAGGGATCAACCTTACTCAAACCAGACATTCAAAAAGCTGGAGTTTTATTGCATGCTGACTAATGCAAAGGAATACAGTTATAAAGTCAAACCTGTTTATAATACGTGAACAAAAATATGTTTATCTGTACTAGTTTATTTTTCCTTGATATGATTTTAGACGTTGAATGTTTTGTGTTAAAAACATATTTGCCTAATAAACATGACTGCTTTCGAACAATGCAAGAGCTGCCTCCGAATCAGTGAGAGTTCCTTCTCTGAATCTCTTCTTACAGATGTTCAGATCAGCATCAGATTCTTCTCTCAATTGGAATTTCTCTTTAATTCTGCCTCATTGGAATTTCTCTTAAACTTCGAGTAATCTAGAATTTCTTTGATACCTCACTCTTTGTCTGTGTATTTTTGGTTTCAAACCAACTATATAGCTTCAATTTTGAAAACAATGGAAAGTGCTTTGCACTTGGACATTCTCAAAATTTACTCACTCACGATAACATTACCACAACCAACATCCAAATCTAGCTAAAGAAAAGAGGCAAGCAGAGGCATCGGAAGTGTTTTAGACCTGTGGGTGCTTGAACTGAATTTTACATAGGAAACTTTGATTTCTGAATAAATTCTGGGGCTGGTCTGACGTGATAAAAAATACTATGGGGAGTACCCAAAGCACCCTGGCCAAAGCCGTTTGAAAGTTAAACTCTTAATGCAGCTTTGGCCCCGGCTCTGATGCCACTGGTGGCAAATGTAACAAAGGTATTTTAGAGGTTATGGTCTGAAGAATAAAATAACCTTTCACTTCTTTCTTCTAAGACTTTCTTTAAGCAAAATAGGACTCAATGGAGAACAGTAAAAAAAAAGATTTCTCACAATAAAAAACGCACAAATAGAATGTCTTCCAAGAAAAAAAAGCAAAACATTTTCATCTGCAACTAAACATTGTAGAAAGATAAATTTTCAGATAAGATTTAGATAAGAATACAAAGAAATTGTCAAAAATTATTGTTTGAAAACTAGTTGAAAATTTGTTACAGGCATTCTTTGCTGTAATTGGTGTTTGTTATAAGCAATCAAAATAGCACAGATAAGCAATACAAAATTCTCAAGACATGGAAAAACCTTGTGTTATATGTGAAAATTCATAATATCTGTGTTCGTTATAACTGGGTTTGACTATATTTTTTATGAAGATTAAACTAATGAATTAGAATTAAAAATTAGGAGATTATGTTTCGTACTAATAAGGAGATGTATATTACAATGTTTGTTCATGATATAACATGTATTAAGGTAAGATCATTTGCAACACTGAGTAAAAAATTAATTTCTTTTAGGCTGTTTTAGGGGGAAACTGTTGTTAGAGGGCTGCTTAAGTGAGACTATAACTTTTACCTTTATTTAATGTACAAGTGAATTCCTTATTTAATGATTCTGTACAGACCAAGAAAAAACACTGTTGTAGAGGGACTATGGTTATATCAAGAGGCTGTAGTTTAAACATTAGACTACATTTTTCCAAAAGACTTGAAAAATATCATTTTAGAGGGATTTATGATTATAGAGTATTGTTGTAGTGAGGTTTGACTGTGTATAGTAATTCAATTGATTCAATTTTTAATTTAGGGGAAAAATAAAATCTACACATAAGCTGCTTTTACCATTAACGATGTCATATACTATATATAGTGATAATAATAAACGTTTTAGAAAACCATTGACTAATCTTAAATCTACATGAATTGCTTTAACCTCTTTATGATCACAGGCGTAATATTACGTTCAAACACCAGGGGAATAAATTCAAAGTTGTTTTCTTTCCCCTCTCTTCATCATCGCAAAGCTTTATAGTCACCCTTGCTTTTTTTTCTTTCCTTCCTCATTTTTTCAACACATATAATTTATCTTTCTATACATGTAAGAACAAAAGAGAACACATACAACAAAAGAGAAAAATGGACTAAAAATAATTCTCTTATCTATTACATTTTTTCCTTTTTATATACTTTTTGTAAAATGTGTGGTTAGGTTAGAACAAGTTTAACAGATTTATCACTGATTCATCAAGTAGAAATTAAAAAAAATTCTTGCCAAAACCTTGTATGTGAAGTGGTTAACTTATCGTTACACAATGCTGATTATGGTTAAAGCTTTTGTTAGAAAAGAACACAAGTTTCATAAATTTGTGTTCTCAAAAATGTATTTTCATGCATATTTAAAGTAAAAGAAAATCGCTCAAACCTCACAAGAATCAACTCCTCCTTCTACACGACCAGCACATATAAATGATTCAGGAATATTTTCAAGATAACCAGCATCTATATACATTGCTTGACATTCTTCATTAGATACGATCGGGATATGAGCTTCTTGCAAATATCCTGGTAATTCTCCATCTGTAAAATATTCAATATTTTTAAAAACAAAGGTTTGGGGGAAAAGACTTTCTATGACTGAGATTCAAACTTTTATACAGGGTGATGCAAGCTGTTTGTCCATAGGACTATCTCTAACTATTGGCATTAGAAGTATACTCCCAGTTATATAAAGTTTAAAAATGACGTGCGGTTTTCAAAATTTCATAATTTTTCTGATGGATCATATGCATAAAAAATATAGAAAATAACTTTATATAGTCTCTGTGTACTAAAACTTCCAGTTATTGAAATATATAGCCTGCTCCAAAAAGTCATTTTAGAAAATTCCACATTTGAAAATGTAAAATTTACAGATATTTTGAGTTTTCAGCATTTATCACCAATGATTGTATGGTTCACAAATTATGAAAACAAACCAAATTCAAAGTGTTAAAACTCTGTAAAAATTTGTCATTATGACTAAAATATTAAAATAGTTTCAAGCTTTAGTTTCACAATGAAACCACCGTTTACGTTTCTCATGTGACCACCTGTTTGGAGTTTTTATTGCACTTTCATTTTATGTATCTTCTGAAGAGACTTTTTGTAACACATTATAGGCTCATTTTATTACTTTCATTTCAATTCTTGGACTTTGAATAATTACTAACTTTTTATAATTGAAAATAATTTCAACCAAGAGGGATGAGAAGTATCAGACACAGTGAGTTGTGAAAAGCATTTACCTTTTAAAATATGCAATAAAATAATACTTGTGATTACTTTATTTGTGCGCAGTCCTTAAAATTGGAGATTTTCGACCAAAAAAAAAACTTGGCAACAGTGATAAGTCGCCAAAAAACATAATTTTTCATCTTTAATATCTTGATAAATTTGAATTTAAAATATGGAATTTTTTTGTAAATGACTCTTCAGAGCAGGTTCTACATTCCACTTATTAAAAGTTTTAGCACAAAAAGATTGTATAAAAAGTTTATTTTATTTTTTGTGTATGACTTCTTGAAAAAACTGACATTTTAAAAAACCATGTCATTAGAAAACATTTTGTAATTGGAAATATACTTCTATTGTCAACGGTTTTAGAGATAGTCCAGTGACAATCAATTTGAATCACCCTGTATAGTCAAACTCAGTTAATACAAGAAATGAAAAATCTAGCATTAACTTGTATTAATCGTTGCATTCATTAATTTTTCTCAATTGTATTTTCAATAAGTTATTATATGTAAATTGGAAACGAATAACAAACATACTGATTGCACATAAAATTATATTACAATATAATAAATGCTGAGCACTTAGTGCACACAAGACCCTTTCAGTCAACACCAAGCAGAATGAGCACACTACAACCATGTGATACTGTGTTTTTCAGAGAGAATGTTTTTCGTCAAAAAAAAGGACAATCTCAAGAGCATTTTTTAGTCTAAGAAATTTATGCTCTGAAGTTATTTGAGGCTTAACAAAATTTTATATTACGTGAACATGCAGTGACGTTTGCTCTTGTGTTATAGTTTTAAAAATAAATTAGCTGTCATCTACCCAGAGGTTGGCAGACAAAATGTTTTCAGAAGCGGGGATTCTTTTTAAATGAAGTAGGGAATTTTTACAGGCAATTATGAATTTTTTGTGATTTTCTTAAAAATTCGGAAGATTTAAGAACTTTCTGGGAGGTCGAGAGATGAAGCTAAAATTTGGGACACTTGGCAGCTATGCCATACCCATGTGTTATCCACTTGGCACACCAAAGTGTAAAAGAAACATATCACCAATAAATGAAACAATTTTTATTTAATTGAATATATTGGACTTATAATAACAAGCCCAAACTATTATAGGATGATAGGCACTTCCCAAAGGAGTATTTAAGATGAAGTATCAGAAGCCTTAGAAAGGGTTATATAATACAAACTTCTACACAAAAGACATGCAGTAACATGTTTTAGTCTCTTACACTCGAAGAAAACCCACCTAAAAACACTGGATTACTGAACGGGCTGTAGTGGTGCACGGCCAGATTATCGAGAGTCTACTATCACCAGTAAATGAGTTATAAGTAAGTTTCAGTTACTGAATTTGTTTTAGCTGAAGAAAAATAAACTTAAAAAAACTTGCCTTCTGCTAATTTTCCCCAGCCTGTAACAACAGTTGTTCTGCCATTTAGATCTATCCCTGGGCCTGGAAGGCAAATAGGAGCTATGTTGACTTGGTTTGGAACAGGCTGATAAAAACGAAGAAGTGCTAGATCATTTTCGAAAGTATGTGGATTAAAATCAGGGTGCATCACTATTAAATACACTCTCATTTCTTTATGAGAATGAAATTCCTCAGTACTATGCAAATTATAGTCACCAACAGTAAGAATAACCTCATTTGGTAGCTTCCTGAAAAAAAATGAACAACAATCAATACAAGAGAGCCGATGTGGTGTAAACTGATACCACTTTTCAATATATTCAATTTAAATATTCTTTTGAAGATTTATTATGCTATACTAAAAATTATTAAGATACGACTATGAAGAAGACTATGTTCTAATAATTTCACAAGTTCCAAATCCTTCAATACAAATATAACTTATGGTTTAATTAAAAATAATAATAATGAGACTTCGAAAAGAAAGCCATTTTGTATTCACTTCAATTAAATGTCAAGATTTAATTTTTAGATACTTTTCATGAATGCAAATCCATAAAATAATAAATCCAATTCTTTTTACTACATACATCACTGATCCTTAAATGCTCAATTTTTTTTTAGTACATAATTTTTTTAATATTTAATGACATGTATTGAAAGCCAGAAAAAGCATTTTAAAAAAATTGTTTTCGAATTGTGCTGCTCATACAAGGTCTTATTGAAGACATGTAAAACCTCAAAAATCACACATAAAATAAATGCATTTGAGTAGCATTACTTTCCAAATATACGGGGTGCATAGGTAGCAACAGAGCGCATGACATTTTACTGACTAACCATTAATCCTAGAGGCATACTTCGAATTAGAAAAACATCCAAATAATGTGTTGTAAACCTTGCCCACCCTTGTAGGCGTCATGGCTACCACAGATGCTTCATCAAAAATAATTACTTCAGAACATCTATTTATAACAAATATCTTGCAAAAAATATTTTTTACACCAAAGAATGTTTTTTGTTATACAGCTATGCCAGAACATTTTGTTAACTTTATAGCAGACATTAAAACATAATTCAAAATCATTAATTGAAATTAAAGTTAACTTTTATCATGTGTATAAGTATTATTTTTTTTACAAAATATACAATAAGACTGCCAAATTAATGATGAAAACAGAATGTTTAGTATATAGTAGAGCATCGATTATCCAAAACAATTGGGGACTGAGGGTGTTCAGATAACTGATCATTCATGGAAAAAAATTATAGCTAGTGTCATAGGAGCAATATGAAACAAAGAAACAGTGATATTAAACACAAAACTGTATACATTTTGAGTCACACGTCTTACAAATAAAACAGAACTGACTGAAGTTTAAAATGGCCATTAAAGTAGGCCTACAGTTTAGGAAAATAAGTCCAAAATTTTCTTTTGCTTCAGAGCTTAGAATAGTTTTTTTTTTTCTTTTTTACCACTAAATATTGCAAATATTTTAAAGACAGCAATTGAACAGCATCACATTCTTCATGTTGTTCTAACCACTTTATAGCCATCTCAAGGTAGTGAATTTACCAACTAGAACCCTTTTAGTTAACCGATGTTTCAGTTGATTGATATTGGGATAATCGATGCTCTACGTAGAGTATATAGTAGCTGTACTTTTATGGAAGAGTATTTCATTAAAATTTTCACTCAATAAATCATCCACTTAATAGACTCAATTTTAAAAAAACAAAAAGTAATTCTAATGCACACAATCACACTACAACTGCAAATTGTAAAAATTGCATTGTATTTATACAGGGTATCCTTGAAAATATATAAATTTATAGGATTATAAAAGAAATCTAAAAAAAAAATAAATGTACTAGGGTGAGGGATTTTGCCTTGTCAGAGTCAGATTTTTTTTCAGCACAAGGGCGATTCCCCATTGACAACATATATTGAAAACATCTAGATTATACAGAAGACATTTGTTTTCACTTAAGAATGTTTATCAAATGTGTCTTTTCTACCAGTGTCAACATTGCAGTCTTTCAAGGAGACATAATAATGTAACAAGGTTGTAATTCAATTCACGTTCACTATCATCTAGGACAGGCCTGTAACTATGCTGGGGTAACTGGGGCACTACCCCAGGGCCCGAGCCAAATGGGACAGTTATTTTGCATAACATCCCTTTCAGGGGAGCAGGGGGGAGACAAAAAAGTCTGCCAGAAAAGGCACGCTACGGTGCTGATCTAAGAAGAACGTGTTTGCAAGCTAGTTGTTGATTCATATTTGTTTTTTTAAAAGGATTAAACTTGTTTATTATCAAGAAACAAAACCATGCAGCGCCACCTATCAGCAAGAATTCTAAAAAAGAATTTCTTTGTGTCAGAAAAAATGTGACTCTTTGACAAGTCTAAGGGCACAAACCCTGTTATGTCAATTTGATTTCTTATTATTTTTTAAAATCGGTCCAAATTTATGGGACACCCTATATTAAGATGCATAAATTTTTAAAAAATCTCTTGAATGAAAATTTTAACCAATTATTTACTGATAGTACTGTTAAGTACCACACTTCATTTAAATACTTATATCGCTGAGATATTGAAACAGTACCTGACAGTTATTAATTGGATATGCGAAAAAAAAAAAGTCATTGAGATATCATTCAGCAGTGTTTGGTTCTGAAATTCCTCCACAGATGGTACTGTCTGCATATGTAATTTACTAATAAATTTATACATATAAATTAATTTATAAATATTTACATATAAATTAATTATATGTAATTTTTAAGGAGAGTTTGTTTTACTTTTTGTTCACACTGCGATGGCATATTGCACTTGCAAGAGAAACAAACAAATGATAGAGATGCCGACACCATCACAAATGTAAAATACTGACAATCATATAGGAGTAGGGATCGATTTACATAGATGGCAATGGGCACAGGTAACAATATTTTTTTCTTCCATTTAACAAACATGCGGTGAGATGTTCTACTCCTTCACATCTGAAAGAAACCAAAATCCCTCGCAAATAAAATCTATAGAGGGATATATCATAGAAATTCAATTGAGACAATATACAGTATATGCATAGTCCCTTGAATACATATACTGTATTTTTAAATTGCTTTTGTTCGTCTTCATGTTTTTGTCAGGTTTGCATATTTGTGAAAAGTGTTTGTTTTTACAACTAAAAAACAGGGAAACAGAATTTTGAAGGAA
This sequence comes from Pholcus phalangioides, assembly GCF_987345545.1. Classification (NCBI taxonomy): domain Eukaryota; kingdom Metazoa; phylum Arthropoda; class Arachnida; order Araneae; family Pholcidae; genus Pholcus; species Pholcus phalangioides. Next base: position 24,085,222 of record NW_028301604.1, on the reverse strand, counting down.
CTTGCAAGAAAGCGCAGGATTACCGGCTGATTATTGAGAGCCTACGGTACAAGTTTTTACAGAAATATAATGGTCTTACAGACTTACTTATCCACACAATGAGCAACAGTGGCAGCCCACATTCTGTTCAATAAAATAGCACCACATTTGTGTCTGTACCGGTTTTTTTCCAAATGTTGAAGCGATATCTGGAAGAAAAATAAGAATATATACAGGATGTTTCAAAAAGAATCGCCCAATTTGAAATGCGTATATTATGAAAAATATTGAACATACATTTAAGATTAATTTTATATTACATGGCTAATCATGAAGTGTTTTTACAAACCAAATTAAAGGAGCTCAATATGTCCACCTTTGGATGTGCGGCATATGTCTATATATGGTAGTCAAATTCGTCCTAAACTTTTGCGAGCATGTTTGTATCCACTGCGAATGGATTTCTGTGGACTATGTGTGAAACTGGCGGATGCGCTCCACATTTTCATCTGACATGCAGGGACGGCCAAGGGATTTCCCTTTACATAGACAGCCCGTGTCTCTGAATTGTTTATACCATCACCTGATGCTCTTTGAGAGGTAGGAAGTTCAACACCAGGGTATTGTCAATGAAAAGCATGATGAACAATTGTTACGGACTCACACATTGGGAAGCTTAGAACACAAAACGATTTCTGTTGTGCAGTCACCATATTGACAAACACTGAAGTGGCGGCCAAAGGAAGAGTGTTAGCACTACTTGTTGGCAACTGCGTGAAACTCAAGACTTCACACTTGCCCTATACATTATTTGATCACAACGGATTAAAAGCTGAACAGTTATGATTTTTTAAATCGGATGATTCTTTTTGAAACACCCTGTATATACACTGTAGTGAATACTAATATCAAGGGTTTATTCCCCCCCTCCCTCCCCAAGGCTGCAGCGACTTTTTGCCTTTTTTTCTATTAATGAATTTATATTAACATTACTTACTTTCTCATCTTCGCAATTTTTCATTATACAGTCGATCTTGCTTATAATGTTTCCACTTAGAACGTTTTCTTGCTTAGTAAGATTTATTTTTGTGATCCCAACTCTCGCTACACTCATAAGATTTTCCCATTTAAAGCGTTTTTCCGCTTACAGCATTTTTTCATGGCGGCTTTTTGAAAAACATAAGCGGGATCCACTGTATTTCTTCTCTTTTTTCTCCTTCACACTTTCTCTCTCCTTTAGCATTAGTTACATTCTAATCATTTTTCCCGAGTGAAGATCATGTGAGAAGGGAGAAGATAGAGTACAAAAAATGCATGGACATACATATCTATATATATTAGAAGAGTGGTGAATGTAGTTGAAAACTAAGGAACTGCCTACTTCACTCATCTCTTACCCTCTTTATTTCTTAAATGTTAACAAAGATAGCAGTTGCTGAGATATATTGCTGGTAATACAGCAACACATTGTCCTAATTCACTGCCAAAAAACCTGTAGAGTTCTGGTGTATGTTCATTCATTCCAAAACCCTGAGAGAAAATGTGTTGGACATAAACTTAAAACAAAGTGAGAGAACGGCAGAAAATGTACCATAACATACCATCCAAGGCCATTTGAGGTATCTAGTTTTATGCCCACCAATTATTCTACCAGAAGGATATCTTGGAGAAATGCCACATTCTGTAACAAGAAAAGAATTTCCATCAGCCATCAATAAGCACATAGGCCATTTCTAATATGTCTGACCAATTAGATTGCAATTACCTTTTAAATACTCGACGTTTGGGTTTAATCGTATTATTTAATCGTATTATCAAACCCAAAAGGTAATCCATTTCTAATTACCTTTTGTTCATGTCTTATAACATGTTTTTATGATACTTGGTAAAAATATTATATGGATCATTCTCACGAAATAATAAAAAATGACAAAAAAGTTATCAAAAGAAAGGCAACCAAAAAATCCAAAAAACATTCTTAGGGACACTTCCTTACCTTTTTTTTTTTTTTAAACCGAGCACAACTCAGGTCTATCGCCATGAAAAATTTACTACCTAGTGAGTTGTGCCGAAAGTGTAAGTATGTACCTAAGTCTGAGTGTGTATCTAGTGTTTTGCATAATTTTTCAGTGCTGACATCTATATTTCAGAAGTGTAATGACTGAATATTTGTACTGTTTGTAGGCCTGTTGCTCTCTGTGGCGAGACATTTTAACGGGGAGATCGACTCACATTTGGGCCTCAAAGTTGGGAACTACAGAAAACCAACTTCAGCCGATTACCACTGTGGCGATGGTGGGGATCGAACCCGGGTCCCCACAATGAGAGTCCCTCACTGTGACCACTCGACCACCACAGCAGCTTCCTTACCTGCCAATAAATAAAATATAGTCACCAATGAAGTTTGAAAAAAATTAATTCAAATTTAACCATGTTAAGAGATAGGCAAATCTGAAAGCACTTTTTCAGCACTTAAATCGGTATTTATGCTTGACACTCCCAACATGTTCCATATATTTTGGTATTGTATTTTCAACTTGGACAAGTACTGATACTCTTAATTTTTTTTATCGATTGCATTTTTATTTCTTTTTTTTATTTGTGCTTCTTGCTTCTTTTTTTCTTTTGTCAATTTTATGGGGACAACAGATTTCTAATTTGTCTATTTTACTAGAGCACAAGTTGCATTCTCAAAACAGTCTTTAGATGAAACATTACTGCAGTCTCATGTTGCAACCAAGAAATTTTGATTTTGTTCACTTCCCCCTTAACTTATGATCAAACCTTTCTTCTGGTTACCTAATGTCAGGAGAAAGATATTTTTACATGTGTTGCAACAATGATCTAGTTAATTACTTCGATTTTTAAAAAAAAACTAAGCACATTGAAAACATGTGCTTTCCAGAAATAATAGATGTCTCTGAACTGAAACACATAGTAAAATGAAAATAATTTTCAATTATATACTTCTCACAAAAGAAAAAAAAACCAGAAGGGCATTTAATAAAAACACTCGCCTCTTTTTTTCCAAATAAATCTAATTCGTGAATTAATTTACGATTCTAATTGATTTAAAAGAAGGTTCAAGTGATAGCTACATTCTTAACCTTCTCAAAAAAATAAAATAAATAGATAAGTGGCAACTGATATTCTAAGACTTGAACCAATGTTTTGCAAATATCGTAAATGGAAAAAAAACACTGGGAAAAATTCTCATTTGGGTATTGTAATATATCTACTAATTAATAACATTAATGGCAGCACCATCCTGCCTTGTTTTTGTTGATCTACTCGTTTCTCAGACCTGTCTTTCTTGTAGTGTTTTGTCACACAGTCCTTGGATGATGTTGTCCCGGAGCATTCTTTCTATCGACTGCCCATAATTACACTTGACGACCGTGCATCGTAGTCACGAAAAATATACGATAAAAATATGCGTCTGCAAATTTTTCGCCTTTTTCTTGTTTTGCATAATATTAAATTTCCTATAATATTTAAATATTAAACTATTGACAAAAATATTCAAAATTGTAAAAAAGATGAAATATTATTGAAAAAAATATTTTTCTTTTTTGTTTTAGGATAGAAATTTATCATTTTAAAAAATGGGCCGAGGACAGCCATGAGGACATTTCCTTCAAACCTTTTTCCTTGAACAAATGAGAATTTGATGATTAATGATGATTTTTTTAGAAACTAGAATACAAATAGAAAGTGACAAAAAAAAAGTTGTCAAATATATTCAATGTAAACTGCTGGGGACACAACTTAGACCAATTTCGTGAGAATCACCCATATAGCCTGCAGTGTATCATCCCATTAATGAAAATTTTTTTTAATAGTGTGAAATAAGTCTCCATTATATAATTGTTACAAGGGCCACAATTAGGGCAACGTTGAAGCAGAGGGGAGGAGTTCAAATTTGACACTAATTTCTCCTTCCATATTACAAGGGGGTGCCAAAATACTTGCTTGCCCCCAACTGACTAAGCATCTGATTATGGCCCTGATTGTAACCTATTCATGGACAAATTTAAAAGACAAAATTTGTGATCCATGGGTTCTTGAGAGGGTTCCACTGTATGTATGTAATTTAAAAATATTAAATGTTTGAAAAAATAGGTATTGTACTGTTAAGATGTGGGATGCATTTAAATTATTTATCTCAATGATATAGATATCTTGGAAAAAGAGTCTCTCACCAGCTTCTCTCATCTCCATTGAACTAGTTGATGTATCACTTAAATAATCAGAAGAATATGAAAATGTTGAAAGGTGAAGTGTTATAGGTGGTACTGTTGATGAAAAGTGAAATTTAAAATCATTGTCAGTGTATGTAGAATCAGTAGATAAGTGAATAACTGAATTCTCAAATATTTTTGTTTGATTTTCATCAGGTGCACGAGTGGAATTTTTATGAAAATGGTTTGCAATTTCAATCATTTGTGAATTTCCATTAATACTCGTTTTCTCTGCAAGACTGATATTTTCTATCATGATTGAAGATTCTGTTTCATAGTCAATAACCATTTCCGAGATATCATTATCCATACTTTTGTTCAGCTTATCGTCATGATTTTCCATTTCATAATAATTAACTTGAGATAGAGGGTTTCTTAAATCATGAGATTCTTCTACCGTGACTGGTTTGCGTATATCGTGATAGGGTTTGAGGTCTACTGGCTCACGAATATCATGAGATGGTTCAAGGTTTACTGGGGCACGAATATCATGAGATGGTTCAAGGTTTACTGGCACACGAATATCATGAGATGATTCGAGGTCTACTGGTGCACGAATGTTATATGCGAGTTCAATGGCAACTGGTTTATGCAAGTTATGAGAGTGATCCACTGGCTTCACATTAGGTTGATCAAGCACAGTTGGAAAGAGGGGCATCAAACTGTCATAGTTCTGAAATGATGTTTTGTTAGACTTAATGTTTGTATGAATTTGAGAACCAGATCTTAAATAGTATTCTTTTGATGTGGCAATGGTCAGGTTGTTAGGTGTCATAACTTCTTTGTTTCCAATATCCTTCTTGTTTTGCCCCTCATAAAAAAGAACTGATGCGATTTCAGGAACTGTGCTAGACGTGACTTCACTGTCTTCTTTTTGCATATATTTTTTCTCTGATGATGACAGCTGACTGGTGACTTTTCCAAAGAACCATCTGGTGTATGCTTGAGTGTCTTGTGGCAGTTTGCAACAGCTCCCAATGAGAAATCTGTCCATGCAAGAGGCAATGTGAACACCGTGGGCCACATGAGTACAAGACCAATAAAACATACAAACACCACTCTCTTTGGTAACCTGATTCTGACACGGAACTGGAGTTATTGAAGGAAAATCTGGAATATATAAGTAGAAGATTAAGTTATATAGCCAACAAATGTGGTACATTCACAATATTATTGCTCCTAATAGAGTGCTTTTAAAAAATTTAAATTGATGTAAAAAGACACGTCATTTAGCTTCTCAATAAAAAAATTAGCTATGAAATTTCTCAAATAATATCAATTTCCAGTTAAAAAAGTGATATACATGGCCATATACCTATCTTCTGTCTACCAATGGAAACTAAGTCTGAATGTTATAGCTAAGGTTAAAGACACCTAAAGGAAGAGTAGAATTGACTTCATGTTAGAAAAATTTAGTAGGAATAACTTACAGTTTGGGGAGTACAAGAGCACGATTAATTGTGATGCTCCGGCTTGAACGCACGTTTGAGCGATGATAAGGGAGTCTTCATTTTAAAATCTTAACAGGTGGACAAAACCACACTTTAGTTATAAAACATGATCTGGCTAACTTGAAAAGCTGTCATGAAAGTATAGTAAACAGACCATATGAGAATTAAGTACATTACGTTGGTACCAGCTACTAGGGTCTTCAACCATTCCAGTTGCCAGTACCCATAATCTGAAGGTCACTCATATAGAAACTCTGACAAATGCTGAAATGCTAATCAGCAAATGGTGCTATAATCCTTTAAAATACTATATTAGCAATTGATGCAAATATTTTTTAATGTCATCTATAAAATAACTAACATAATACTATAAATTACCACCTAACAAATATATAAGTAAAAATCAGGGCTGCACCACTTACAGGGTTTCAAATTTCTCTTGAGGGGAACTGGTATTATGGGTGGGGACCAAAGGCATAAAACAATAGCTTTGACCATGATGTGCCATATATCATAGGCACAGGGACCTAGGGGCTGAGGCCATTTGAGCCCCTCCCCAATAAATTTTGTAGGGAGGCTGAGCCCCCCAATAATTTCTGGGGGAAAAAAACAATGCAATGGCCCTTTCCTTTCTTGCGTACGTGCTTGAGTCCCAAATTTTCGGGACGACCAGCAACTTTCAGCCCCCCCCCCCCAATGTTGTCTTCATGTTGGTACCTCTGCCATACATAGGGTCTATGTCATTTTCTCTCACTTTGGGAAGTGAGAACAGGACTCCTAGGTATCCCCCCCCCCTTACAGAATTGCTAAAAATGAAACAAAAAAAAAGGCAGATTTTAAAAAAGCCACCTTACAGCAGGGCTGGACAAGTCCCAGACATCAGGTCGCCATGGTAACTAAAAAATCTATATTGGCTCCTAAAATATTCTTTGTGTAGTTACTAAATTGCAGGCTGCAAACAGTACAAAATGTACGGAATTTATAGCATATATGCATATCTGTCAACATGAAAGACGTTCACTATGCCTTGGAAAAGTCAAAGGAAACATTATTTTGGACTTTTTTCAGGTCAAAAATTTTGGCACCTGAAAAATTGTTCTGGAGCCTAGATTTTCTTGCAATTTGTCAGGCCCTGCCTTACAGTAAGTTTTTATATAGTAGGAGGTTGTCAAAGATATGCCCAAGGAGAGATAAGGGCCACAATCCCCTCCTAAGGGGATCAACAATTAAAAATATTTTGAAAAAATATAAATATTGCAAGAAAATATCTTTATATGCTATCTTAAGCAATTTTTGTTTATTTGAAGATTAGGCTCCAATTCTCAGGAAGAGATGATTTCAAACGACGTCCCCTCCACCTAAACCCTACGTGGCCCTTTCAAAGGTCGATCCTGTGTATGCCTCTACAGTCCTTGTCAGATTTTTTTTTTTATAGTAATAGATCAAGGAAAAAAATCAACTTGGTTTTTACGCACACCCTTTCCTCCTTACCCCACAACAGAGCTATAGCCTCGGAGATCAAATATAAAATTTTATACCGTATATTTCCTAGAGTCAATATAATGGGCCCATGGGACTTGTGGGTGCTCGGCTTGACCTTTATATGGGAGATTTTGATTTTTGAACTAATTTTTCGGGTGCTTCACCCCGTGCTACAAAAAAACTGGAGCTCAAGAACCCACAGTAACCCCGGTTCCGAAGCCTTTAAAGGGGCCCCGCAGTTCCCACGAAAGGTGTCGTATCATGTATGAATAACTGTTAAACTATTTTTTACATTGTACAGTATAAAGTAACAGTTTAAAAGCCATTTAAACAGAGATGAGACACTGATTTCTGTTTGGAATTATCACAGAGAAGCAAGTTATATGACTATAAGGACAAAACAACTTACTTGCTGGAGGAACCGCCAAACAGTAGATGATGAATAATGATAAAGTGAAAGTGGCTGTCACGGTGCCCTGCATTGTACGCAAAACTGCATCATAATGATAAAGTTGCGAACTGTCAAACAAATGCAAATAAAATGATGCGCCGAGAAGAAAGCCAGCGAATATCGGTTGTACAACTTCGCGGAACTCATGATAGAAGTTCACCTGTGTTTTTTTTGCTGTATATAACAACGATATTTTTTCTCTCTCTCTTCGGAAACGAAAGTTCAACAGGTTGCCAATAATCACGTGACCTCACAGGTTACAATGCCGTGAACTGAGTTGCGGAAGAGAAACAAACGCCTTCCTCTCCCGATGGTCTTTTAACCCGATATTTGGTAGCTTCCTTTCAATTTATTGATTTATTTAATAACTATTTGATCATTTTTGTCACACCACTATCATTTTCTGCACACCAGGACTTGCCGAATGGCAGGATTTTTTTTTCTTTTCGCATGTCTCGCCGAGACGTTGATGCTCTAAACCAGCGGTTCTCAACCTGTGTTCCGTGCGCACTTCCCTGAGGCTCCGCGGCCACTCGACGATAATAAAATAAATCAATAAATTTGATTAAAAAAACAAAAAAAAAGTGGTCTAAAGGGTACCGCCATAAAAATAATATACTAAAAAGGGCTCCTCGAGTTAAAAACAGGGCTTGCCATAGAAATTATACACTGAAAAGGGCTCCACGAGTCAGAAAAGGTTGAGAACCGCTGCTCTAAATCAGTGGTTCCCAACCTTTTCCTTTCCCGCACCCCCAGAGCAATGCGACTTACCTTCCCGCACCCTCCCTGGATAATACGTTATTTATCTGCTAAAAAAATTCAGATTTTTTTTTTCCTGTAATTGATTACATTAATTATCCAATAATTAATTTCTATTAATTAATTTACTTATTGTTTAATGTCTTTTCGGCGTGACTAATATTTAGATAATATAACTTATAATTATTACTAATATTTAAACTTATAAATATTTATACTTTTTGGCTTCATTTTTTTAAACTAGTTTAAAAAAAATGTATTTTTAAAAAATTTTGATATTTGCGAAAATAAGATTCATTGAATAGTTCTTCATTTATTGATTCCAGCCGCAACAACTATAAATTAATGTTTCTTTGACACTTGACTGAATTCTTAAACGTTTTCCCTGAGTTGTGTGTTCACGACAGTACCAAATCTAAGCACATGTTAATAGCACGAGGTATAGCAATGTAAACAAACCACGAAATAATTTAGGTAAATAATGTTGTTTTTTCAACCGAAATGGAAACAAGTATGATCTCTAATTGAAAAAGAAACTTCTACAACACAAAATTCGTATGGCACATTTCTGCGAGCAGAAGTCAGAAAATGAGGCTTCAAAATATGGGTATGATTCATATTTTTTTAGGAAATGAAAAATTCAATTTTTATCATCATTTTAATTTTCTTGAATAATCAGTCAACACGTTGTATTTTTGTTTTATATATCTGCACCCCAAAAATGCTCTCCCGCACCTCCGATTGGGAGCCACACTATAAATCAGTGCTTCCCAAAGTGGGCGATGGAATGGTACAAGGGGGCGGTAGAAGCTTTAGGTTTAATCATAGACTTAAGATATAAATTAGTATTATTACTCTGTGGATTTAATATAGGATCCTACGAGTTGGGGGGAGATGGGAAGAAAAATTTGTTGTAGAAGGAGGCGATGGAACAAAAAAAGTTTGGGAAACTATGCTCTAAACCAGTGGTACGCAGACGTAGTCGCGACCTTTCCCCCCCCCCCCCGTCAGTGAACTTGGGGGGGGGGGGGTCCGCGAGAGATTCCCCAAAGTAAAACTTCCAAATAAGAAATTCATTTTTATTTAAAAATATGTCGAAACTAAAGAACGCCTTTATATTCAGCTGAACTAATCACTATGTATCAAGCAATGTAGGATGGTAATTATTTTTTTCAAATTCGTTTCTGGTGATCCAAAACCGGACAAGTAAGAAGCCGAATTTTTACTTTGTCTTTACTTGACAGTTCCAGAAATATTACTGGTTTGGGGCAAATGCACACTTCCTCCCTTGTGACAGAGTATATCCTTATTACTAGTATTACGGCACCAGGCCCTGTATGTTTCCGAGATGCGGATCCAGGACGATGAGTCGGGAGGGGCGAATTGTGTAATGTAAGTTCGTTTGATCGTCCGGTATTTTACGGGACAGATGAATTTTCCCATATTATTCGGCTCTTGGAAGGGTGGTGGTTCCTATCGCGCCCCTTTGTATCCGCGCCTGAGTGAAGGCAGGCATCTTCAGCTGCGAGTTGAGTGGAAGTAGCATCTTCACACACGCACACCTGCGAGGCAGATATCTTTAGTACTCAAAAAGTCGTCATCAAATGTCTACTCTTCCAGATACCTTTAGGTACGAATGAAGCCGAGGTGGGCATCTGCAGCTACAAATGGAGCAGAGGCAGACATCAGCTTCGAATGGAGTGATGGCAGCAGGATGCAAGGCGATGTGTAGGAGAAGCGACCTATTGTATAGGTGCATCGAATCCTCCCGTATTTTGCAGGACTTACAAACGTTCCCCATTATTCGGCTGTTGGGAGGGGCCATCGCATCCGTGCGTTCCCTCAAGTTTTCTCAACGTCTTCGTCGTCAAAATATGGCTCAAAAGCGTAAAATTTTTTTTAAATGTTGGGGTGTGTGTGTGTGTCTAACTGAATTCTAAACTGCCGCCCATTACAACTTGCCACCCGGGTGCACCGCACCCCTTGCACCTTCGCTTAAGCTACCCCTGCCTTCAGTGATGAATTTTCATTAATTTTTTGTATTTTTGTTTCTACATTTAATTGTGTTTTTAAAATTTTTGTATGGATATTTTTCTTAGCATGCCTGTATATGCTGAAATATTGGATGCCGATTCCCCTCCCCCATAAAATATATAAAGTCGGGGAAAGGGGGTCGTATACATTTTTGGTGCCCCGAAATTGTTGAGACGCAAAATTTCAAAATATAGCTGAACTTGAAGAAATTAAGAATAAGTTAACCAGGACATCAAGCCGGGGTGCCCCTCCTCTAAGACGAAAGGGCTAAAACGAGCTTTGTCGAACAAACGAAATCGGGCAGGGGCCGCCAAAAATAGGTCCCGCACGGGTGTAGATTTTTTTTCAAACCACCTCTGCATCAAGCAAAGACAGGAAAACACCAATGTGTGAAAGAAGCAAATTCATGAATATTTCACAAAATTTAATGTATCCAAGCCCAAATCACTCAGAATGATTCACGTTGTAGAAGAAAAATATCCGTGTGAGTTAATTATATATACATATATATATATATATATATATATAGGACACACACATCTTTCTTTCTTTCTTTCAAACCGAGCACAACTCAGGTTTATCACCATCTATGGCAAGGGCGTAGCGCGGGGGGGGGGGGACTTGAGGGTCTGGTCCCCCCCCCCCCGAAATGTGAGAAAATTACCGAAAAAAGGGGAAAAGATGGCCAAATCCATTGTTCTGTCACTTTGGTCCCCCCCCCTCCGAACGAAATTTCTGGCTACGCCCCTGTTCTATGGCCGATTTACTATCTAGTGAGTTGTGCCTGAAGTGTAACTGTGTGTGTATGTATCTAACGGTCTGAGTGCGTATGTAGTGTTGTGTTTGATTTTTCATCAGTGGTGCTGCCATCTATATTTCAGAAGTGAAGTGAGTGAGGGGACACACATCATCAAGATATACAAACGAATGAGGAAATCCACTTTGCAAAAGAATAGATTGAATATGCTGACAATATTATGTTTCGCCGAGCAATTCATTAATTTTTTGGTCTGATTATTCAAATCTTGAACACGTGATCAAAGAATACAAAAATATTTCGCAGTAGACTAATTTTTCCATTTAGCTCATCTAATCTACGTGTACGAATATGCTTAGTATCCGATATTTGCAATAAACCAAGACTTATGAGAGCGAAAACAAACGTGAAATTCGAACCATCTCCAACCCATCTTTGTTGAAGATAAAGGATTCTAAAATGTAGAGAACAGACAAGGTACAAATCACCCAATTCAATCGATTCTTTTAGTCTAGATCAGCGGTTCTCAACCGGTGCTCCGCGGAGCCCTTGGGCTCCTTGTGCACTCTCCAAGGGCTCTGCGGCCGCTTGAGGAAAATAAAAAAACAGTAAAACTAAAAAAAAACAACTTATAAATATTTTCAAATAGTAAAAATAAATCAGCAACTTTGATGAATAATTAAGAAATGGGCCTACGGGGCTCCGCCATAGAATTCTTTTACTAAAAAGGGCTCCGCGAGTCAAAAAAGGTTGAGAACCGCTGGTCTAGATATTTAATGTTTTTTCTGAATCTGTGACTCAAATTTCCCGGCATGCATGAAAATGCGGGTATTCCCGGCATGCTGGTCTCTCTCGATATTTCCCGGTAAGCCGGATGATGCGGGAGAATATGGTATACATATATATGCATATACAGTGAAATCTCGCTACAACGATACTAGATATAACGCAGGGACGCCGGAAGTCAAAAATGTTCGGTATTGCTCGAGTAATGAACATAATGCTCTTAGAGGAGAAATATTTCTTCTCGATGATAATGCTCACTTGGATATGTATGAAGACCATACGTCACACATTGAACAAAAATGTCCCGTTTTTGTTAAATCTCCCATCGCCCGAACTGATGGGGTATGATTATTATTTCCAATAATATTATAGAATAGTTTACGCTGCGATCATTCTTCTAATAAATGAGAATATTATTGTGCAATAGTTTAATTATAATAATTTATTCACCGCATCCATTGTATAAATAGTATATTTTAGGCTCAAAACACTATTGGCAATCCACGAGATATATTCATCTCCCTCTCAGGCACATTGACCTGTTTCGGAGTAGAAACTTCGGCGAGAGTAGAACCAATAATTTCTATTAATCAATGTATTTATTATTTAATTTTTTTTAAATAACACACAAATTAACTAAATGCATAATTTTATTAATGATATTAGCTAATAAACTTTAAATATTAATAACTTCTTAATTTTAATACTTTATCTGTTATTAAATGCTTATAAATTTACTTGTATTTCTCGTATGTAAATATGAGAAATTGATAACCGAATCTAGCTCCATACTTGACACTGAGAGAAGGGGCAATGCAAAAAGTAGGAATTCCTGCTCGTATATAGCAGTGGTTCTAAACCTTTGGAAGCCCGCGGCCCGGTAAATCTCTGTTGCGTAAGTAAAAGACCCGGCCATAGCTCACACACACACAATTAACGAGAAATTAAGGGAAAAAATGAAACTGCGAATCACTCACGGCCCGGTGTGACTAGTGTTAGGTCCCGGCAGTGCCGTCTCAACGCATGGGCCCACCCGGGCCTCACAAAAATGAGATCTGGTTGAAATTCTCCAAGATATACCAGGTAGAGCCTCCGAAGAACCACTTAGCCCGAGGGCCCATGATACTCTTAAGACGGCCCTGGGTCCCGGTACTGGGTCATGGCCCGGTGGATGAGAAACACTGGTTTATAGCATTTCGAAAATAATCTAGTCTTCAATGTAGAATAATTAAAAATCAATAATCTAATATAAATCAACCTACACTTACAAAAGTTTGATTCGATATACGAGTGTTTCGGGTTACGAGAATATCCATGAAACGATTTTTGCTCGTAAACCGAAGTTCCACTACACCATACTCTTTATTCTTTGCGCAGACGCCATCTATCTTTCCAAAAAAAAGGTAGAACCATTTGTCTTTTTTTTTTTTTCGCACGCGTGACATTTGTACGTATCTCCCACTTTTCGCGCAGTTTGAAGAGTCAGAAAATTAAGTACATAGTTCTCGTTTCATTAGCTCGGCGGTCCTCTCTCATTCCGCATACGGAGTGTTTCACGAAGTCTGTACGAAAGGAAAAAAAACTTCAACGGTTGATTGTGTGTGCAATTACAGTTGAATATTAAAAAATATATATACTGTGCAAGTATAAAAAGGGAAACTCTCTGACAAGGAAAGGGTGACAAGGTGTCGTCCTCAAAGATAGTGCTGTACTTGATCATGTGTTGTTTGAATGACGTCATTCTAATACACTATAAGGGGGGTACTACTTATAGGGTATAGCCACTAGAATAAAGTTATCAAGTCGCCTTACACTAAGGTTGCGGAATTTTTAAATTCATTCTTGGCCTCCATTGGCGTTCAAAATATTAATATTTACATTTTTTTTGAGTAATCCACAATAATTCCACCGGATTTTTTTTTTACTATTTTTGTGCATATTCGAATGAATATAATCAGTGGTAATTGTTTCCAAAGTTTTCGAAGACGTCATCTTGGCACCTTTTCCTCGTAAGCTATGGTAGTTTCACTCCCGTAAAATGATTATTGACTTTTTATACATGACAAATCAAAAATTGGTGAAAACAAAATTTGCGTCTTATATACGGTGCACGCCAGTTAATGTGATCACATTGGGACTCAATATTTTTGATAGCAATAACCAATCGATAATTATATCCGAAAAAAAATCCCGGTAACAAGTATGATCACCAATGTCCTGTTCAGTTGAACGGAACAGCTCCGTTTTTCTTTCCCACATAACTAGTTTCAAAATATTGAACAGCGCCCTTTTTGTTTTCATATTGTTCTGAAACACAAGATTTTTCCCCCCTTTAAGCTAAAAAAAACCTTTTTTTACTCAGAAATTGTGAGTTGTTGAAATGGAACTAACTGTGTAATGTGTATCACGAATTACAATACTTTTTATATGTACGGTACATTCCATAGATCCCTTGCAAAATTTTTCCGGCCGAAGCACTGTAAATGTGATTATTTGAAAAAAACAGACCGAGAACTGAAGAAAGGTTTTTTAACTGTCTCTTTTCACACACTATAGGAAAACCATTGCAAAAGCAGAGCTACATGGATCATAACAGCTATTACGGCCCTCTTCGGACATTGTGAAATGAGTACGGAAATTTTTGTCAAGAAGGAAGCCTTTTGACCATCTACATAGTCTTCTAGGTTGATAACGATAATTTATAAGGGAAAGAATGAGTCTTGTTTTCAACCTTAGCTTCAAAATATGGAAAAAGGAAAAACAATTGTTTCCCATGTTATGATATTGGACCGTTCGATACATAGCCTCGTGTGTATCAAAATAAACATCAAGAAAGTTTTTCTTGACACTATTTAGTTTTTCTGTTCATTATAATTTTCTTATTATGACTGAACCTTTGAACCACACTGTATATACTATATATGGTTATTCTTTTTCATTAAGTAATATCAGTATGCAGTTGATCTAACTAAGATCTGACATATTAGATAAAGCCAACATTTTTATTCATTGAATCGAGGTCGACTGAGATGAACAAATATACCGACAGGTAAAGCTCCTAAAAATAGGATTCTTTTTATAGGCGCCTTAACATGGCCCCCACAAGGGGTGGGCTGACAAGGCTCCAGGCCTGGGGCACGGGAGGATTTTAATCATTTTTTTCACGCTATAAATTCATCATAAAGGGGGCCCCCGTGAAAGTCTGGTCGGGGGGGGGGCCCGTAAAAGATCCCAGCCTTGGGGCCCTGCTTCAGGATGTGGGGGTCATGCGCCTTAAATTCACGGGACTTGACTACGAATTTCGTAAAATCAGATATATTGCAATTGTAAATAAAGTGTTTCGTTGCCGTCTCGTTTTACCCCCACTCGTTTAAAATACAAACAACTTCGACTTTTTTACTCGGTATTTTATTCATTACAAAAACAGCGAATAGCAGTTTCTGCAATCACCTAAATATTTACAGGGAATCGAATTCGATAGTTAATGAAAAAGGAATCCTGACCGGATTGAACAGGCTCGAGTTCGTTATAGCAGCTAAAAACACAAATTTTTACCAATGATTCTCAGAAAAAAATTTAAAGCCGGTCTTTTTTCTTCAAACAAATCTCATCAAGTTATTAGCAAACGTACAATCGATATCAAATTACGATATTGATTGATACAATATCAAATCACGCTCATAAAAATATTCATTCACTTTGTCCATTTTTTTAAATTTCTGATCTGTATGTGAGAGGGAGAGAGAGAGAGAGAAAGTGACATCTCCTCTCTTATCACATAACATCCATGAAACACATATAAGGCCGCCATTACACTATACAAGTCTGGTAAAGTACTTTTATAAAAGTTGAAAAATTCAACCAATAAGAGCATTGATAACATTCTAGCAAATGCAATCGATCACCTTATTGGTTGCATTTTTCAAGTTTTATAAAAGTACTTTTATCAAACTGGGAAAACGCAACCGATAAGTTTATCGGTTACATTCGAGCAAATGCAACTGATCAGCTTATTGGTTGCATTTGTCAAGTTTTGTAAAAGCTCTCTGAAAAAACTAGAAAAATCCAACCAATAATATCACCGGTTGCATTTGCTCGAATGTAACCGATGCGCGTATTGGTTGTATTTTTCCAGTTTTATAAAAGATCTTTTATCAAAATTTTAGATTCTGAAGCTAAGATCTTTGACAGACCATGGACCAGGATTTTTCACGGGCCCCTTCAAAGTAAATTTGTAGTGTAAAAAAGTAGCAGGATGCGTCCCGGACCCCAGGGTTGCAGCCATGAGAATTCAAGAAATGAATTTTTCAAGCAATGATAAAATAACGTGATAATCGCGTCAGGTCAGTTGTGTTTTGGCATTAAAACCTTCTGACGTCATTTCTGATTATCTGGTTCTTCGTGCCGGCGTCAATTATTCACCGTATGCAAATTTCTACGGCGGATCATTGACGGTATGTTCTGGAGAAATGCTGTTTCTCCAGCAGAAATGATTTATGCTTGTTAAGGCCGAAACACACTACACCGACGTGACGGGGTTTTATGTCATGTCAAAGGCATTATGAATTCTGATTAGTGGAAATTCTGAGACGGGGGAAAACAGTGCAATGTGTTTCGGCTTTTAGATGTACTGCCACTACACACATGGGCGGAGATACGTGGGAGCGGCATTGCCCCCACCCCCAGCGTCAAAGTTGGAGTCGACTGATCTAATGTATATATATGATATGAATGTCGCTCTTCACTTGTTAATACAAGATATACGGAAGACTAGATGTTGTGAAGATATTTATTATTTGAGATGTTAATTTTTTTTTTCCTCCGGGTAGAGGCAGAGATGAGTTTTTTCCTTCCTTGAAAAAAAAAATCAACATCTCAAATAATAAATATCTTCACAACATCCAGTCTTCCGTATATCTTGTAATGTATATATGTAAATATGAATTGACATCATCATCGTGTGTCTCCCCCCCCCCCAGCAATAATGACCATGCCCCCCCCCCCAGACTTCCAAGTCTATCTTCGCCTATGCACTCACGTTACGTCAGAGTAGTGTGCACTGGCTTTAAGTTATGTTTTTCTGACGCTCTGAGTGAATTCCGACGATTGGTTTGGATTGGTGGATTGGTTCCACTGTAAATATTGTTCGTCTTGATGGGTGTATTATGACCCCTCCAATTGTTTCTAAACGGTTTACGAACATATACAAGGATGACGTCACTCTTCGCGACCATACGAAGATTTTTAACCGTTAAAAACCTTCGTAGTTTACGAACACCCTTGTGATCACCCACACACATCATTGATGCTGGCAGGCATTGCCCCCCTCCGTATCTCCGTCCGTTACAAATTCTAGGTATATACATGGGGGGGGGGATCCCGCTTATCACATTTTTCAAGAAACTATCGTGGTAAAACGTTGTAAGCGGGAGAACGCTTTACACAGGAAATAAATGATAATCAGATTTGGGAACTCTAATTTTCATGAACTGTGGAAATAGGTCGTACTAAGCGGGAACGTTATAAGCGGGATAGACTGTATATGTAATCAGAGTATTAGTTTAGTTTAGATCCGAGCACGCTCAGGCTCTGTCACTTTTGCGATATAAGCTCATTGATCGTGGGCGTGCTGGTGAAAACTCAAACCGGCAACCCAGCCAGGAAAGCACACCCGGTTCGGATCAACACCTCACCAACCCCCAAGCAGCACAACCACACTCCACACCCAAACCCCCAATCCCCGGGCACATCACCGCTCGACAAAGTCAGGGAAGCACCGCGAGTGCAACACTCCTCCGTCTCGACACCCGCGACAAGGCCCCGCCGGTGTGGTCCACAGCGCCCCAACACCCTCCCCCCCCAGAGTATAAGTAATAATTCCCACTATCATGGGCGTGAAGTTATTGAAAATATTGGGCTTGAAAATTTGTTGGGGGGGGGGGGGAAGATGAATCGAACGCAACACGGATGTTTCAATACTATGGAGATTGTGGCTTATGTTCATATGCAGTGGCGTACACAGGACTTTCAAGGGGATTAGGGGAGCAACTTGTTTTCTTCCCAAGGACAGGGGGGTCTCGGATATGACATTGCCCTTAGGCCAAATACAATTTTCGCCTAATCTATGAGCATTGCCGTAGAATCGGCTGCGGTATACTTGTATTGAAATCTTTATGCAAAATTGATGCATTTTATCCAGATTTTCTAATCATTGCCCATTGCCTTCACAATGCTGGGCTGACAGAGCTCAAATCCTGGGTCCCGGGATATAATTCTTATTTTCAGATTTTCCTACTGTAAAATCACTTTTGTGGGGGGGGGGGGGGCCCGTGAAAGATGCTTACCTAGAACCCTGCTGCACTATGCAGACGGGGTGGGGTCATGGTTCTTATTTATTTTGAAAAACCGAAGTTTCAAGATATGTTGAAACACATCCGGCTTCGCGTCTAGTAGGAATTAAACAACTATCTCTGTCTCAAATCTGATTTTTAGTGAAAATTCATATTTGTAACTTACTCTAAAATACAATAGATGGCGACACCACATTACTGAACAGAAACTTCTATTATAAAGCTTCGGATTACGAGTAACTCGATTTACGAGTATTTCAAAAGACGAGCGAAAATTTCGAACAAATTTTGACTTGATAAACGAGAAATGTTTTGCAACAATGTTTTGCAAATGTTTTTTAAACTAGAGATTTTTCGCAGTACGCGAAGGTAAGTAGATGATGCCCCTTAGTTATCGGCGCCGGAACCTTGGGGGCTGAAACCATTTGAGCATCCCCAATAACCATGGGCGAAGATGCGGGGGGCGTGGGGGGCATTGCCCCCCCCCCCCAGCGTCAAAGGTGGAGTCGACTGATCTAATGTATGTATGTATATATGAATTGACATCATCATCATCGTGCCCCCTCAGTGATAATGACCGTGCCCCTCCAGACTTCCATGTCTATCTCCGCCTATGCCAATAATATCTGAAAAAGCAACGCAATGCACCTTCCCTCTCCTGCGTACGTTGGCCCGTACGTAAGGAACGACCAGCAGACTTCCAACCTCCTCCCTTTAATGTTTTTTTTATGCCGGGGTTTCTGCTCGTAGATGAGGACTATAAAACTCCAGCGGTCTCCAACGTAAAAGTCTAAAATCTATGTACCCTTGATGGTTATGCGGCTGTTCCACGGAACATGGCCTCCACAAGGGTGGGGCTGACAGGGCTCCAGCCCTGGGGGGCACGGAACAATTACTACCATTTTTTGTTTTTTGATGCTATAAATTTTCACTATAGAAGGGTCCGAGAAAAATCTGGTTTGGGGGCCCGCTAAAGATTCCAGCCTAGGAGCTTTGCTGAAGAATGTGGGGAACATGCCACGAAACCCCCAACAAATTTTGAGTATTTCTTATAATATACAATGTTTCCCGTTATGTTCACCTAAGTTTTGAGGTTCGAGGGGAGCCTCACTCTTAGCGAATTTTTCGAAAAAAACAAGAAAAAAAGAATCGCTTTTACGACTTCTACAGTGCCGGAAGAAATTGGCGATTAGAAAAAAAAAGTAAGTCAGAATTTTTTACGAAATGTTTCTCAGAGATGACAAGTACAATTGGAAAGGATATGTGTTGAAAACTCATTCTGAAATTCTCAATACACATTTTCATTAATACTTTTTTCCGATTTACAATATAATGCAGTTGAAAAAACTATGAGGGTACTCTGATTTTCTCGCGTCACTCATCTCATTTGTATATCCTTTTGGCCTCGGCATCATTTCTGGGAGCATCTCGAATAATTCCACGTGGTTGTATTCCGCAAAGCTCGATTCATAAAGATGGGACGGGACAAAAATCTATCTCATAAACCAGGATTACACTATAAAAGTTTTATAAAAGTTCTTTCATAACATTTGAAGAATGCAACCAATAAGCGCATTTATTGCATTTACTAAAATGTAACCGATAAGTGCATCCGTTACTTTCCAGCGAATGTAACCGAATATAACCAATGTGATGTAATTCCTTTATCTCAACAACTGTTCGTCTCTCTCGTAGAGATATAGTTCTAATTTAAAAATACTCAAAAAATGTGTTTCTGTCTTCTTATCTCGCTCCGTTTGCCGGCAATTGGCCGAGTCGGGTAGCGGGATCGCGCCGATTAAGTATCGGCAGTCAAGTTTGACCAACACCACCTAGAGAACAAGGCCTCCACACGAAGCTTGTGACGTCAATGAAGAAGGCCATTTCTCCTATTGCCAGTGGATATACTACAAAAAAACCGTAAAGATATCGCATGCGCTGGCCTGCTATATCCAATGGAAATAGTTGAAATGGGCTTCTTCAGTGACGTCACGAGCTTCGTGTGGTGGCCTTGTTCTGTAGGTGGTGTTGGTTTAACGCGGCGTCGTTGCGAAATTTCACGGGTTTTTTTTTGTTCTTGTGCTTGGTTCTCGAATTTTCTGTGTTCATATCGATTTCGTGTTTGCTTTGCGGATTTAATTCTTTCGTGTTCTTATTGTATTTGTGGATTAGTGTTCAATTTTTTTTTAGTGTTAGGTAGTGTTCGCTAGCGAATTTTATTTTGTAGAATTTCCCCGTTCCCGCGAAGGTCAGCCAGCTTCGATTTGTGAAATAAGTGTAAAAAAAATAAAAAATAAATAAGTGCATAAAAAAATAATAATTATATTATCTTTTTGAATTTTTTCATTTGCGTATATTCAGATCAATTTAAATTTTTTCCCCCTCTCTTTCGCTTTTATTTAAACCCTGTCAGGTTTTCAGTTGATTTGTTTGTAGTTGGTAATTTACGGTTTGCCCCCCCTATTTGCTCGTACTAATTGAGAAAATCTCTTTTTGTGTTTTGGGTTTTTTGTTGTTTTCCCCTCCCTTTTATGATGAACAGTTTTTTTGTATTTTTTTTGTTTTGGGTTTTTTTTCGCCGTAGTATATACCAAACAGAATAGTTTTATTTTTCTGGTTTTCTTGATAATTGGTATTTATTTCTTTAGACCTAATACTATTGTCTTAATAGACAAGATAGTTTGTAATGTAATATCTTGATTCTTTTTTTCGAGGCATATTTCAAACTTTTTTTTCTCTCTCGTAGTATAGTGTTGGTATTATATTTTAATTAATATTTTTTTTCGATTTTCTCGTAGATTGTTTGTTGTAGATTTGCAACATATCTTAGGTTATTTTAATTTGTTGTTAACAATTCGCTTTTCTCTTATTTTTATAAGTGTTTTTTTATTTCTCTTCTTATCTAGCTATACCATTAATATGCCTGGACCTCGATTAGTGTTGTATAGCGGGTGTGACGGGAGGTTACCCTGGACTAGGTGGATAGTAGCTAATAGTATCAAATGTAAGGGTTGTTTAGAGAGGGCAAGGTTGCAGCTCGAGGGAGAGATCTAGGGTTTTGGAGGGCTCAGGTATAACGGAGCCACCTGTCGTCGAGGAAACAGTCTCCACGAACAATCATAGCTTTGAAAGGGAATGGGTTGCTAAGGATGTGGTAGAGGGTGATAGCGATAGGGTGTAATTATCGGGGATTCTATGATTAGGGAACTGCGGAACAGGGTGTGTAAGTCTTTCGTGGGGGAAGTAGGCATTTAGGAGTAGGATCCAGTATTTCAAATCATCTGTGGTTATCCACTTCTTGGCGCAAATGCGAGAGCCGATCTCCCCTTCAAAAAGTCTCGCCACAGAGAACAACAGACCTACAGCGGTACAATTATTCAATCCTTGCATTTCAGTCATAGTTAGAAAAATTGATGGCAGATGGCAGCACTACACATAACAAGCGTTACACAGTAATAAACTTCACGCCGCAGTGGTGGTCGAGTGGTCATAGTGACGGACTCGCATCGCGAGGATCCGGGTTCGAACCCCACTTTCGCTGAAGTGGTGGTCGGCTGAAGTTGGTTTCCTGTGGTTCCTAACTTGGAGGCGCGAATTCGAGCCGATCTCGCCATTAAAAAGTCTCGCCACAGAGAGCAACAGGACTACAACGATAAATTATTCAATCATTACACTTCACGCATAGTTATAAAAACTGGTGGAAGATGGCAGCACTACACATAACAAGCATTACACAGATACAAACTTTACGTCAGGTTTCACTACATGTACACACACATTCCAACATGTACTAATTCGTTAGAGGTTTCACAGAGGAATATGGACGAGGTGCATGTGTTGTTTAGTAGTAGTAATAAACTTCATGTTAGTTTCATAACACGTTCACTGACGTTCCAAAGTGTACCAATTCGTTAGAAATTCTGCAGAGGAATGTGGACGAGGTGCGTGTGTGGTTTAGTAGTATTTCAACTTGGGCCTGGAAGATATTTGCTCCTCTCTGGGGGTCATGTTCTTTGGAGCTTTCTGATTTCACTCGTAGGTGGCTTCGTTGGAATGGGATTCACCTAAATAGGCGGGGAGTCTGGGAGGTTTACGATAGGCTTAGGTCAGGTTTTTTTACTCCTAGACCAGGTAGATGGAAATGTGGGTTAGTTAATAATATTAATAACATTGTAGACGGGTAATTACCCAATTCTGACTCGGATAGCTTCTCGATTGCCTCTAAATCACAGGGCAAATTAAAATGTGTGCTAATAAATGCCCGGAGCTTGGGTGATAAGAAAGACTTTTTGAAAGTATGATAGCTGTGGAGGGCCTTAACCTTGTAGCAATTACGGAATCTTGGGCAAACGATGGGGACGAATCTTTCTTACACTTCTCCGGATACGATACTTTTTTGAAAAATAGATCTGACAGGAAAGATAGTGAACTCTTGATTTACATGAAATCATGTTTGAAGGCTAGAGAGTGTAACGTACAGAGAAGTGATATTGAAATTATATGGGTTGAGCTTCAAAATAAAAAAAGGCTTATTGTAGGAGTTTGCTATAAAGCATCTCCAAGCTTCATGAAGGAATTCCGTACATGTGTAAACATAAGAGGGTGGTAATATTTGGGGATTTTAACTATCCGGGTATCGATTATATCGGCTAGGGATCAATATGAGCGATTTTCTTAGGTTTGTGTCCGACAATTTCTTGTGCCAGCAGATATCTGAAGCTACTAGGGGCACTTCTATTTTGGATTTGATTCTCACTAATTCCGAGGATCTTGTTGAACATGTTTCGATGGGAGACAACTTTTCTTCTAGTTATCGTCGGGTTACTAACTTTTTTTGTAGCTTTTCTTCGCGGATAAATCGAACAATTAAAGAATGGTTCCTTCTTTACGATGAAACAACTTAACTTTTTAGAAGCAGCAAAGGTTATTTTTAATTTTCAAAAGACGGGTTGATATCAGTGGGTGCGGTAGGTCAGCGGAAAGAATTCAGAACAAAACTGTCCTCTGTTTTACATGATGTCATACCCTTTGTTATTAAAAAGCGGGTGTATTCATCGCACCCCCTCTTGTTCACGGATAACCTGCGTAATCTTTATCCTAAAAAGAGAAGGACATTCAGAGAATAAAAAAGTGGAAGAGGTGACCTGTCATTTACTGAAAAAAAGGGTGTTGAAGAAAGCGATGAGGGATAGTAAAAAGGTAGTTGAATCAAGGTTAGCAAATAACACTAGCTCTGACTCAAAATCATTTTTCAGTTGCGTCAATAATGGATATAAGGGGAAATTGCCCACTCTAGTTAGAAGGGTCCAGGGTAGAGAGCAATGTAGGCAAGTGCAGTACTTTCAATGACTCTTCACGTCAGCTTTTAATAGTGAAGGGGATATTCGAAGTACTGGTCTGTCATGGGGTGATAAACTCCTCAACGAAATTCAAGTGGAAGATGTGGAACTCCTAAAACTTGTAAAAAATGTATGTGCCAGCAGAGCAGCAGGACCAGATGATATATCCCCTAAGGTCCTTGGGGAATGTGCTATTGAACTGTTGTGGTCAAATGCACTGATTTACAGAAGTAATGTTGCTGAGGATATCGTCGCAGAGGATTGGAACCTCGATAATGGTGTTACGATATTTGAAAGGGGTAGTAGAGAACCGTGTCGAATTATCGTCCAGTGTTTTTGACGAGCTCCCTCTCGAAAATTTTAGAAATTATTATCAAAAGGCAATTGGTGAAGTGGAGAGACGAAAATAATTTAATGTCGGAAGACCAGCATGGGTTCAGGAATGGGGGAAATCATGTGTAAGCAACCTCCTTTGCTTCTATGATCACGTGACTAAGATCTTGAGAAAAAGGCAAACACGTCGACATTATTTATCTTGATTTCCAGAAAGCATTTGATCTAGTCCAACATGGTAAACTCTTGAAGCGTTTTTACATGAGCTTGGTAATGAGGGCAACTTGTTAAATTGGATAGAATCGTGGTTGCGAGATGTTCATGACCCGTCCCCGTTCACCATAACCCGCTGTGACGGGTTATGGTGAATGGGGAATTTTCTGATTGGGCAGGTGTTAAAAGTGGAGTCCAAGGAAGGGTTCTTGGCCCCATTTTTTTTTGCACTTTTTATCGATAATCTCGATCCGGGTATCGATGAGATTGTGAACAAATTCGCAGATGACGTAAAACTTAGAGGAGTAGTAGGAAACCAAAGCGAAAGGGAGAGGCTTTTGACGAACTTGAATATGATGGGCTCGTGATTGTAGCATCACCTTTAGTGTTGACAAGTGCATGGTCGCCCATTTTGGTTCGAACAACCCATGTTTCACCTACGAGTTGAATGGTAGTGTCATTCCGGATGCACAGAGGGTCACCGATTTGGGAATCCTCATTGACCAGCTGCTTAAGTTTTCTGAACATTGTTAAGCAGTGGTTAAAAAGCGTACAGAATGCTAGGTTTCATTCTCAAAATGGTGCGTTCACGTTCTCCCAAAGCAATCCTTCCACTTTTCCGGGGCTTAGTTCGTTCTGAATCGGAATATGCCGTGAGTTGTGGAGATCATACTTACACAGGGACATTTACTTGGTCGAGGAGGTGCAGAGAAGAGGCACGCGTGCTCGTGATGGCACACGGGTGGCACAGTTATGAAGAGAGACTTGATTTTTTTCAAAATGTTTACACTGGAAGAGCGCAGGTGTCGAAGGGATAATGATCGAAGTGTTTAAAATTTTCAACTGAATGGATAAACTGGACCAAGAGTCAATCAACTGCTTCGACCGAGGGACATCAGTATCGATTGATAAGGGACAATTCTAGGCTTTGGTGTCTCGTAGGGAGTGTTTCTCTAATAGGGTTGTGAATAAATGGAATAGCTTTCCTCCAATGATCGTGAATTCCAATGCAACTGTCACGTTTAAAAAGAAATACGATAAACATATTGGGATAAATCGAGAAGCAATCAATACTTCGACCATAATCTTTTATGCCCTATATTTATATTTTATTATAATTATTGTTTTTTTTATTGCTCTTATTGGGTTGCTCTTTTCGATGTAGTTTAGATATATATAATAAATATATACTTTTATGGACATCTTTTTTCAGCTTCCTCGTTGGAAATTTTGTCATTGTGGCCTTTGTATTTGTATTTGTGTTTGAAAATACAGTGTGTCCGAAGTCGAAGCCATAATTGGTGTTTCCGAGGTATCGTGGGTTCATAAAATAGAAAATCTTAATTTTTATATGGTCCCTCTGCCCTTTAACTTTCAATCAGAAAGTTGTCGCCTTGTCTCTCCTGATGCCAAAAAAATTCCATGTTTCTAAATGTAATATTTACTGAGATATATGAATTTTAAAATATATATATATATCGGAGAAAAGAGAGGTGGGAAAGAGAACGGCATAAATGAGGGAAAAACGCGTTGACCATTATATATATATATAGTTTACGATGTTCTTTCCAAACTATTTTCCCCCAATTTTCAATTCAAATATCTCAGTGAATATTGCACAGGCCTCAGGAGTGTGACAGGGCAACAACATTCTAATGGAAGGCACGGGACCGTTTAAAACTTTGATTTTTTATCTTATGACCCACTGTGTTTTCACTCTCGAATTTTGCCCAAAGTGATTCCTAAACGCATTTTGAGCATCTTTTAAATGACAACCATACCTCTATGACGAACGATTGATGAGGCCCAATTAGGACTCGCAGGCAGGGCCGCAACTAGGGGGGAACAGGCGGGTCTCGTGCCCCGGGCGCTGGACCAGAGGGGGCGCAAATTTTATTCTCAAACCTGTCGTTCAACATTACGAGGAGACGCCAAAATGCGCACTTGCCCCGGGTGACCAAGCATCTAGTTGTGGCCCTGCTCGCAGGACACACTGTTCGTGGAATAATATGTTAACGTCTATTGTTCTATCAGCTTGGCCCATGGGCGGCTCGAGAAAAAATATCTCTACCCGTGTGCAACCAATTCTCTCCCCCCCCCCCCGTGACCCGTGATTTTTTTGGTCGAGAAAGCTTTCTTTAAACTCGAATTGAGTGGAGCAACACCCAGTGCGGCTGCACGGGTCGCACGGCCCAAGAGATGGTCCTACTCCCCTCTCGAAACAGCATTTGTTCCCCTCCGAAAGAAATGGGTTTTGACATGATCGCAACTGTCTTAACGGGTTCATAGGCGGCAGGCCCAAGCATTGTTCGAGACTGATTTTATTATTTTAGTGAAATAGTACAATCAGTCCCGAACAAAACCAAATTAGAAAATATATTGTATGTGCGCAAATGTGTGCGCATTAACAAATTACATGCGAGGGACTGAGATCTTAGTACACAATCTCGTCTAACTGGAATTTTAATCTCGTTCTTCAGCTGCAGAATGTTGTCGAGTAGTGTGGAATCCTTTGTTCCACTTTTTAAAACGCGGAAAAAGAAATGGTGTTTGATCTTTTTCTTTCCCTTCTCTTTTTGTTCAATTCAAGTGGGTGGAAAAATATAAAATAGGAGAAAAAAAACAAAAACGGAGATGAGAGAGTGTGAATGGAATCAGAGAGAGAGGTGCCGACATGAAGAAAACATTGTGTGGGGGCTGAAAATCGCCATTCGTTCCGTATGGACGGAAGTCAAACCGTACGCAAGAGGTGGAATGGTGTGTTGCATTGTATATTCATGAATTAATGTGGGGGGGGGGGGCTCAAATAGCCTCATCCCACAGGTTACGGCACCTACGAATAAAGTAATCTTGCCCTTGCAAGGTTGCAATATTGCGCCAGTGTTGCGCCTAGAAGAAAGGATAAAACACTTTTACCGTTACAGCTGAAAACGCCCGCATGTGTGAGAATTGTTAATGTGAAAATCTTAATAATTTAGAGCAGTGGTTCTCAACCGGGGGCCCTAGGATATTCCAGGGGGGGGGCCACGGATGAAAATCTTGCAAAAGGGGAGCCACGGCTACTGATACGGTGCCACGAAGAAATTTGTGACATTAAATGTTTTTTAGTCACTCTGACTAAAAAAATTTAATTTTAAAACAAAATGCATGGATTATCTTTTTCGTAATTTTTCCCCATTCAAGTAACATTAACATGAGGAAGGAAATAAAAAAAAGTGGTTCATGTAATATGTTATTAAAGTGGTTATTATTATTAAAGTGGTTATTATTATTAAAGTGGTTATTATTATTAAAGTGGTTATTATTATTAAAGTGGTTCATGTTTATCTCGGTGGTTTTACGACTTGGGGGTGACAGTAGGCCCTGACACAAACTATAGAAGAGGTTAAGCAAAATGGTGTAACTGTAAAGACAGAAAATTGTGTGTGTTCAGACTTTTCATTCAAAGAGGGCTGCCATAAAGAAAACAGACAAAGATTTGTTGACCATTCATTGACATTCTTTTGAGTGCTGGTAGTAAATGTAATCCAAGAAGTAGATGGGTGAAAAATGAAAGCTTGTAAAAAAAACCATCGTTTTCATGCAATTACAGACGGATAGCCATCTAGTTTAGCACAAAGCTATCTTCAACAGTGGTCTGATGGGGAATATATTTATAAAAATCGAATAGAGAATGATTGCTTTGGGGTATTTTTTATGAATTTTGAAAGGGGGTGCCAATGCATTGCCCCTGCTGAAAAGAAAGTCAAATTCAGTTATAACGAACTCCAAGAGACCAAATCATACATGAGGAAAAATACCCGCGAAATTTAAAATTTTTTAAAACTACATTACTGTGATAATGTATTGGGACAGGGGCGGCTTAAGCGAGAGTGCAAGGGGTGCGACGCACCCGGGCGGCAGGTTGTAAGGGGCGGCAGCATAGACTTTACTTAAGACAAAAAAATTTAACACAGTAAAAATTCACGACATCACGCTTTTGAGTCTCGACAACGGAAACGTTGAGAAAATAGACAAGGCCTCTGATCGTAATACCAGAAACAAGAATGTAAGCTATCTGGGCGGCTCGAGACAAAATCTGTACCCGTGTGGGACTTATTTTTTGCGCCTCCTACCTATTGCACCTTTCATAGCCCCTACCTATAATAATAAAAATTTCATCCAGTACAGTAACTTAATGACATTGTGCCATCTTCAAGCGCAAAGTTTACGTTGATTAAAAATATTTTTTTTTAATTGGACTGACACAACACAAACACATAAAACATACAAATCAAACTGAAAAAAACACAAAACAATAAACTTCACAAAAAGTAACATTACGATGATACAGACCCTTTGTGACCTCAAGGGATTTATTCTCTTTTTACTGTATTCTATTATGGTTATTTTGCTTTTTCGTTATTTTCGTAAATTAAAAATTAGTCAAATTAAATTCAAAAATATTTATACTTCAGACAATTTTTGAATATCTTCTAATGGGAAAACGGGGGGGGGGAAGAAAGGAAGGGGGAGTAGAAAATTATTCATGTTCGCAAGGGGGCCACAGGAATGAGAAAAGGTTGAAAGGGGGCCATGGACAAAAAAAGGTTGAGAACCACTGGTTTAGAGTCCTGTTCAGCTTGGGGCCCATTCGGTAAGATACTACTGAATACGGGAGTGGAATTCTTAGCATTAGCCCAAAAGACTTTCTCACCCAAGCGCGGATCTAGAAGGGAGCGATGGAGGTGATCGCCCCTCCCAAGAGTCGAGTGATACGGGGTAAATTTATCTGTCCCTTAAAATATGGGATGATCCAATGCACTTATATAATAGGTCGCTTCTCCAGCACATCGCCGTGGATCTGCCTGCCTCCTCTCCATTCCCAGCTGAAGTTATCTGCCTCTACTTCATTCACAGCTGAAGATGTCGTCTTCGCTTCATTCACAGCTGAAGATGCTTGCCTTCGCCCAGGCGTAGAACCAGTGGGGGGGGGGGGATAGGCACGATTGCTCCTCCCAATAGCCGAATAATATGGGGAAAAAAATACTGGATGATTCACAGAGCTTACATAATTCGCCCATCCCGACACATCGCCCTGGATCCGCACCTGTTCTCACCTTATCTTGTGTGTTAATGCTAGTGGGAATTTCAAAGTGGAGCCTCTGCTCTTTTGGATCATTCCGAAAATACCCGAGCCTTCAATATAAAATATAAAGTAGAAAAATATGCAATAACATAAATAAAATCAACCTACACTTTATCTTTGAAAAGAATCGTGGCTGGCGTGAGGGTTGTGTAATGAATCTATTTGAGTTTCCGTTATTTTCTATAGAGAAGTTTGACTTGATGAAAATACGCGTGATGAATTATGTTCGTAAACAATGCCATGCAATTACATGGAGGCTCCTCTCGGGCTCAGGGGGGGGGGAGATGCTTCGTGGCGTCTACCGCCTTCAGGGAACGCCGTATGTTGAATCGCGTTCGCGAGGTCGAGGATAAGTATCTCTTTAGGGGGGGGGGGGCTTGGTGATTTAGACTCTAGAGCCCAGGTCTCCAAGTTCGAAGAGTCGGCAAATTTGAGGAATAAGTGGTTAAGAAAATTAGAATATGGAGAGAAGGGAGAAAAAATTGGTATAGCCCACCACAAATCCGCCTCTGTCTAGAAAGATAGGGACTAAGTCAGTGAGGACAAAAAGTGTGCAAGAGGGAGCATGTGAATAACCAAAAGAGTGACCTAGAGGTAGGGCCTCAGAAACGTGCTCAAGATCGTGCTACTTCAGTCCATCCATATGAATAGTGGTAATAGTGTACAAGTTATACCGTTTATCGAATTGAGCCTTTCCTGGCATTTTGATTGGAGTGCGGCCTCTGTTCCTTTGCAAATATTGTTCGTCTTGAAATATTCTATCTACAGTGTCCCACAATCGACTGACGGTTTTCAAAATAGGATAGCAAGGAAACGGTGACAGATATTGAAGTCATTCTTGCGGAATATAAATGTGCAAACTTAGGAATTTCAGCTGCATCATTCATGTTGCAAGGAGTTGCATAGTTATTAAAATAAAAAAAAATAATTTTTTATACGAACACCCTGTGCCCAAAACCCAATTAACCCTAGATAACTAAACATTCGTCTTACGGAATGGCTCTTTTGATGTATCATAGACTGACCACATGACCTTTATGATATTTAATTTTGCTATTGTATAACTTTTTTTTATAAGAGGCCGTTCAAGTATTACGTCAGCAAATTTTTAGACATTTTTGACCCCCTCTCCCCGCCAGTAAAAGTCAGCAAAACTCTCACCGCCCCTCCTCCCCTTGTCAGCAAAATTTCGTTAGATTCCCCCACCTCCTAAGGAGTCCTCCAGGGTCCTAACGCAAATTGGTGGGATCAGAGACGTACGCGGGGCTCGTGCCCCCCCCCCCCATCCCCAGACGATCAAAAATTTATTTTTTTAATGCAAAAAATATTTCAAGAAAAAAAATTAAAATTTCGAAATAAAATACCTTTATATGTTATTATAATCAATTTCTGTTAATTTCAATGCTATTCGAAGGCTAAGAACTCAAAACTTCTTTTTAAGAAATTCATTGCGACCCACCCTCTAAGCCATATATGGTAAACCCTTGGCCTGCGGACAGAATGTAGCCCTGGGGGTTATATGATGTGGCCTGCCCCCAAAACATAATTTTGTAAAAATACACTAAGTGGCACATTTACTGATTGCTTAAGTGACCCGTCGCACAATTCCAGAGCTCCAGAGTATTTAAGCGACCCATGGCATATTTTCAGATCACTCAAGTAGGCCCGTGGCACATTCACACATCACTTAAGTGACCCGCGACACAGTTCCAGAACACTTAAGCGATCCACGGCACATTTAGAGATCCCTTGAGTGACATGTGGCACAGTTTTAGAGCACTTAAGAGGTCCCAGTGCGGTTCTACATCACTCAAGTTACCCGCTGCACATTCCCAGATTACTTAAGTGATCCGCGGCATAATTACGGATCACTTGAATGATGCGTGACACAGTTCAGAGCACTTAAGCGACCCGGACACATTTGCAGAGCACTTGGATCCACGAAACATTTAGAGATCATTAAAGTGGCTCTGTAGGGGACTTATCAATGGGTAGAATGTTAGTTCAGGTGTCTACAAACTAGTGAAGTTTGTAGGCACTGACAAACACTTGTGGGCAAAAACAAAAAAAAAACAGTTTTTTGCGCACCGAGTAAGATGCCATTAAAATAATTTTTTTTTCTTTTATAATATTTCTTTTATGATATAAAACACATTAGCTTCAAATCACACACAACACGTTGATTGAGTATTCCGCTCCGGTCAAATCATCGTCTCGCGCAGTCTTCGCACTTGGCGAGCAGCCTTTGGTGAGCCCCGCCGAAGGCACACACACACACCCCGCCGAAGTAAACTACCGACCCGATTAGTTACTGAGTAACACTGATTCCAGTTTAGTTATCTAGGGTAAAAAAGCTGTTACCCAGGGGGGTGGAGGGTTTTTGAAGGGTGAATAATAATTTGAAAGTGTTCATTGCATACATGCTCAACCCATGTCCAAGGAACCAAATGTGATCTTCGGAGTCATCTGAAGTGGCCCGCGACCTCGACCTCATTTTGTAAAAATTGAACCAAGTGACACATTCAAGATCACTTAAGTGATCCGAGGCATATTTCCTGATTCCCGGCACAGTACATATCGATTAAATGATCCCCGGCATATGTACATATCACTTACGTGATCCACGGCACATTTACAGATCACTTAAGCGATCCGTTCACATTTGCAGATCGCTTAGTGACCTGTGGCGCTGTTTCAGTTAATTTAAGCGACACTGAAGTGTCCCGCGCTCTCCTAAAGGTTGAGCACCCTTGGTTTATTGAAACATTTCACATCATATGTGTTGTTATATATATAATTTTTCTCACAACACAATTGAGAAAGTTACAATCTTATTCCCACAACACTGTGTGTGTGCGTGTTTGTGTGTGACGTCTCTGAAACAGACGTATATATTTTCCTTTTCTGTGTGGTAACTTTTCATCGAGAGAGAGGCGCAAATTTTATTAATTGACATTTTTCTGATTGAGCAGTATAAAAATTTAAATTTTTTTACGCCCCCCCCCCCAAAAAAAATATTTAGGAGAAACTGAGCGAATTAAGCATTAGGAGAAACTGAGCGAAATAATCATTTCATTATACTATTATCTAAATAGCATAGATGTAGCTCTCACTCTTACTCTGTTCGTAAGTTATTCGAGGTCAAAGGAACTTTCCTGTGTACCCTCGTATCAAATGGAATTTGTTAAAGAATGAGAATTTGTAGAAAGATAGAGACATACACACGTACAAACGAACAAACAGATACAAATTCAATTTAAGCATAATTTTGAGTAGTTCGGGGGACGACACGGAGAGATTTAGGTCCAGTGTATAGGAGCTGTAACGATATTGCCCAATATCAAAGCTTCCCAGAAGTACTAGTAGTATCTAGGAAGCTTTGCCAATATCCCCTCAAGAAGGAGGTTTTCTTTAGGGCGTGTTGTATCACTCCCTCTTCTTTTACAAAATCACATACCGTATATTATGTACTCATACAAAAGAGATGTAGCATTTCTACGAAAACTTTTTCCCCCGGCCATTTTTCTTGGTGCGACTTATGTATTCCAGGGTCTTATTTATCGAAAATTACGGTGGGCTAAAATAATTACTATACTAAATTACTGTATTACAGTAAAACCTCTCTTAACGGGCATCCCTCAGATGCAGACATCCCTCATTTACGGCCAAATAATATTTTCCCCTTATATAATAAAAGTATGCATTTCAAACCCCGGATTAACGGTCACCCCCTCTTTTACGGATGAATTCTTTTGCCCCACCTGTGTCTGTAAAAGAGAGGTTTTACTGTAGTATAAGTTATTACTATACTAAAATTAACTAAAATGCTGCAATTGATTTAAATTGCAATATCACTGAGCTTCCATGTATCAAGGGCCTTTAGCATTGTCAAAGTGTGATCATGTATTAAGACCAAAGCCCTCACTCACGTTCTGAAGTGGGCTTTAGGCCAGGACTTTTGTAATGGTATAATGGTCTCTAGAGAATGGATTTTATAGTGAATGCAGTGATGCAGTGTAAAAATATTAGAAAAAGTAAGAACCTCATGTTTGTGCCCTTTTTGAGTGTCATGGTAGCCCTGTAATTGACTGTGTAATATTGAAATGGGCAAGACGTCATTACGACCCACAATTTTTGCTAAATCGACTTTTTTATGGAAAGCTCGAATTCATGTGGAATAAATATCGTAACTTCTAAGATGATAAAGATAAGAATATACAAGTAGAAAACAAAAAAAAAAATTTTCCAAAAAAGTTAGAATTCAACTCATATGGATGAAGATGTACGACATCACTAGTATTATATGCACATTGACTTTATTCAATCTAGATTTTCATTGATCACACATTTCGCCTCAATACACATTTTTTCTTTTTTACCAAATGATTTTTTTGCGCATCTGATATAAAACTGGTAATTACCTCTATAAATCTTTAAATGATTGATGATCTTATTCTGCTTACGGGATTCTATTGAGAAAACAGCTGATAATGGATAGCCATGTAAAAGAAATCTATCATCGTCAAGCTTGGGGGGTAATGTTATTGTTTCTTGTCTGTCTATTTCGTTCCCGTTGGAACCTACTTAAAAATTTACAAAGTAAACGATATAAATCGTCAATTTAAAATAAATAAATCTCCAAGTGTGGTTGAATCGACTTTCCCGTTCGACACACGAGTAAATCAAACTCCAAATCTTTAATGGGTTCACATTCTCTGACTCATCAGAATAAAAGGAACAAGCTTGTTGAAACTCAAGTAAATAAAACAAAAGTTCTCTCACACACACAGCGTCTTCTATTGTTCAGCGTAATCGTCTCTAGTAAATGTTATTGTTTTATGTTTAAGGCTCTCTCTCTGAGTGCAAAACAGTAAATTTAAAACTCATTAAGAAGAAAGGTTGTTGCACCATTCATTTGTTTAATTCATTTTGTCACCTTAATGCTCTTTCATATACTTGACAGCTAATTTTACCGGGGCCAACTGTTTGGATCGAGTTTGAACAAAAACTCTTAAGCTCGGGCTTTTTGAGACAGAAGCACTATCATATGCAAGTGACTTCCCCCCCCCCTTCTTTTTTGCAGTAAAATACCTCCCTCTAGTACTAGTAAAATACGACCCTCTCTCTTTCGAGGAAATAAAATGAACACCCATCCCCCTCCCACCTTTCAGAAAATCCTGTATACGCTATAACCAGGAGATTTTGCACAAATAACTCGATCATCACGAGGAATTATCAATCGAGACTATGGGTCTGTGTTGGCTGTTGTGAGTGTGATTTAATGAACTAGCCTTTAAAATTAATTACAGAACTGTAGCTAGCTTATTTGCTTATTTGGACGGCTTTTATATAAAAGGAACCAAGCGGAATTAAATCAAAACTGAAAAACTATTCAAAGTTATCGTCGATTCTGGTATCTCTCAGTTTGGTAGTTGGTTCAAGTGCACACAGACGGCATCACAGCCTATGTCACTTGGTTCTATTTAGATAAAAAAATCCCATCTCTTTCAATAGTTCAGATGGCTCTCGGTATATCTCAAAAATGTTAAAAATGGCGCTTGGTTCCTTTTATATAAAACCCGTCCAATTAATTTTAAAGTAAAAAAAGAATATTCTGTTCATATCTGCTAAATTACATATTTTTCCGGTTGATATTCACTGAATAAATGCGAACCTTGGAGCAGTATTTCCCAACCTTTTGGAGTTCGCGGGACCCTTGGGAGTAACATTAGAAACTTGGGGCACCCTTCCTTGAATACACACAAAATACAGTTCACTGCAACAAAAATCACCGAGTAAAAATATATCAATAAAGTTTTGTTCGATTAATCATTAATATGAAACTTTTGATTGATGCTTAGAGCACAGTTACTTGAAATCAAGCCTTACAGATTGCAACGAAACGCGTAAATTCGCCTCAAACTCTTGCAGTCTATTTCTTTGCAGATGGCAGCACTACAAATGACAAGCATTACGCAGAAACTAACTTCACGTTGGATTCACAACACATACACGCACATTCCGGCATGTACCAATTCGTTAGAAATCCCGTAGAGGAATTTGTGTGAGCTGCATGTACGCTTGAGAAGTAGTAGTAGTCGTTTATTTCTTGCTTTGTATTTTATTGTTGCCATAGCACAGAAATCTTGCTAGCACAGATATGTTGTTGCTTTCTTTATTACTTATAGATTAGGATAATCCTCTCTCAGTCCACGCCAAAAGCAGCCACCGACGCCTCACTCTTGGTGAAGTTACCTTTGAGTGTGGAATAAGACGAATAAATAAGATAAAAATAAATGGCGATATATATATAAAAGCCCTAAGATAAATAAATTAATCTCGTTCACAAGCAGTGAAATTTATTTCCTCCGCGCTGTCTGCGAAATCAAATGGTGAGACAATCCAGTCGAAATTCTCAGTGGAAAGAAAGTACATACCTATTGTGTGTGTGTGTGCATCTTGCAATCTTGATAAATGAGGTCTTTCTTATTATCCGAAGATGATGTCACTCTCCGCAATTACTACGAAGGTTTGGACAGCTGGCCGATGCGAAGATAAATTCAAGAAAGAAAACTCAACTGGCCTTGCTGGGTATCGAACCCACGTCCTTTCACTTGCCGTGCGAGCGCTCTAGACCAATAAACTACAAAGCCAACGAATCTTCTTTTCTCAGAGCTCGTGTGAGCTGACTCAACATCACATATAGCAGAAAGCCTCCGCTCGAAGCTCATGACGTCACTGAAGAATTCCATTTCATCTGTAGCCATTGGGTAAAGCAGGCCGACGCATGCGATATCTTTACATTTTTTTTGCAGTATATCCAATGGTTATACGTGAAATGGATTTCTTCAGTGACGTCACGAGCTTCGCGTGGATTCTTTCTGCTATAGATGGTGTTGACTGAACGGGCCGTACATGGACAACCAGACCTAACTCAGGCCAAAGCACATTGCTGACATTGCCACCAGATAATGACTTATCGGATGAGTCTGTGATGCATGAGAGTAATATCAATTCAACTTAATTTATTTATTTTTTATATTTTTTTTATATTTTAAGACCTTAAGTGGACTGTAATATATTTTTTTATTTATCTCCATAATATCTCGCGGCACCGGTTAGGCGATATCGCGGCCCACTAGGGTGCCGGGGCACACCGGTTGGGAAACACTGCCTAGGAGATTTATTTGAGCGTCTCTCCTGTCGCTCTCCTGTCCCTTGGATAAAATGTAAAGAGAGAATAAAGTGTTTTCTTCTCTCTCTTCTCTAATAACTTTCTATTATACAGGGTTCGCAAAAAGTCCGTAGAAACTTTAAAAATTCATAAAAACCAGAAAAATAACTGAAATAAAAAACGGTTTGCAGGGTTAACATCGCTAGATCAAGGGAATTTTTTTAAGACAGGAAAAAATAACTACAAAACAGCGGATAGGTGGCGCTGACGTACACAAGTCAAAGAAAACATACGCAAATAACGAACAGAATACCTCCAAATCGTTTATTACACAGTATGTGTTCCACATGACCACCACTACAGGGGATAACACATTGCAGGCGAGTCACAAATCCAGCAACGGCAGAATTCAGCAGGTCCGGATGTATACATGACACCTCTCGGTGGATCGCATCTTTCAGTTACGACAGATTGGATGGACCGGATCGATACACCCGAGATTTCCAATATCCCCATAACCAGAAGTCTGCCGGTGTCAAATCTGGAGACTGAGGAGGCCATGATAACCTGCAGCGCCTGCTAATGATTTTGTCTTCCCCGAACGGTTGTATCAGGAATGCCTTGACCGGAGTAGCAGTGTGACTAGTTGCTCTATCTTGCATAAACGTGACTGTAGAAAGCGCATGTCTTTCACGCAAACATGGCACGACCTTCTCGCGCAGAAGCGTTAAATAACGCTGTGCACATTCACCGCGTAGCCGTTTTCCACTCATTTACTGGGCACTGCGTTTCAAAGAAAGGTCCCGTCAAGAACGAACCCGTGAACCCACACCATACTGTCACTTTTGGGGAATGCAATGGTTTCTGCGTGAACTCACGTGGATTATATGTCGCCCAGATGCGGATTTATGGGTGAAATGAAGCGGGAAATGAGCTTCATCTGTCCACAAGATGTTAAAAACCCAGGCGGGATTCTGTTCGATTTTGGAGAAAGCGCATCTCGCAGATGTTTCCCTCTGTACGGTATCCGCTGGTAAAATTCACGGCACGACTGCAATCTGTATGGATACAGATTAAAGATTCCATGAAGAATATTGCGTATCGAGGATGGTGGTAAGCGCGAGCGTCTGGCAGCTTCACGAGCACTGCTGGTCCCTGCAGCTGATTCGGACGCTAACGCTTCCATTTCGGCTGCAACACGCGGTGAACGTGCCTTCCTTAAACATGGTCGTCCGATCGTCCTCTTACACAATCCTCCAGTTTGCTGAAACCGCTGAACAAGCTTTATGAGGCCTGTCGCTGTTAAAGGCCCTTTTCCAGTCTTCACATTCTTCTGAACTGGGAATTTACGCAAGGCAATCGTCGCTGCTTCCTGGTTCACGTAAAACAACTTCAACAAAGCTTTATCCTTCGCACTCAGCATCCTTGTTCACATACACGGTTTACAACGGTGAACTGGTTGTGGATTAGGAGTGCAAGTTCTTATAACCATCTCATTTGCATATTTCCACCAAAGTCGCTCGTCCCAGTGCCATCTATCACCCTTTATTTATTTTTTTTTTCCTGTCTTAAAAAAAAATTCCCGTGACCTAGCGATGCTAACCGTGTGTGTGTGTGCAAACCGTTTTTTACTTCGGTTTTTATTCATTTTTAAAGTTTTACGGACTTTTTGTCCAACCTGTATATTCAAGCAATCAGCGCGAATTCCATTATTTCATTGAACAATCATTATCTAAATAAAACGCCCGTCATAGGAAATACAGCAGATGAAACCTTCAACATAAACGGAATCGGCTTACACAACGCATGATTATTAATGCATTTCATTATAAAATATTTTCCAATGAAATATTTGGTCGTGAGGAATGCTTATCTGTGTGCCATCGACTGCTTTGTTTTACTATTGTTGCATTATTAAAGTATATTTTATACTTATGCCTCAAATGAAACTTTGGTGATTATTAAATTTGTTTTCGAAGCTAATTTTTTCAAATTAATGTTCGTACTTTAGTAGCGTAAATTTTTCCTTTGAAAATTTGAGCATTCCAACAACTTTGCTCGAAACGTCATATCTAGGGATTACGTCAAATCGTTAGCCATAAGTGTAGAGCATACCGAGGGTAAGCCAAGTAATTGTAGTATGATCCCGTGAAAGTAAAAGAAATTTTTTTTTTTTTGTTTCCTATCTTTTACTTCCCTATTTGATTTTACCTGTTGTGTGGCATATTACGAGCATAAGCTGGAAATTATCACTGAGGCTGGGTTAGGG
Organism: Pholcus phalangioides; assembly: GCF_987345545.1. NCBI lineage: Eukaryota > Metazoa > Arthropoda > Arachnida > Araneae > Pholcidae > Pholcus > Pholcus phalangioides. The sequence continues at coordinate 24,046,476 of NW_028301604.1, read as the reverse complement.
ACGTCTTAGTGTGGGGTTCTTCCCTCATTTGCATATGCATCTTTAAAGGTTTGAGAGCAATTGAACTCACGTTTTTCGAGCGAAATCCGGTAATTTGTCATTTATTGTTTTGAAATAGGAGCATCATGGAAACCTTGTTAGCCCTTGCTTCTTGTAACTTCTCTGCATTTTTCTTTTTGAATATTATGCATTTTGTCACCCACGACAAATAAAATCATAAAAGTGGGTCGGAAACGCTACACACTGAAAATTCATGTCTAAAAGGTCAGCAGACATCGAGACCTATTGTTCCGCAGTGTCCTTCAACTGGTTATCATTGATTTCACCGGATGATATCGATGCAATCACGCAAGTAATGTTGTCGATTATTAAATGGAACCGTAGGTATTCGGGTCTGCAGTGAGCATTTCAGGTAAATAGGAGCTCATTGTATTTCATGATCTTCGGCCGAGAAATTTAGAGAATGCGGGACAACAATTACAATCACCCAGGCACTGCGTGGATGAATAGATTGTTACGTCCAGGAAGTCGATAAGCATAACGAAGGCAAGGAAGGGACGGGGAGTTAAACAGCTGCATTAGATAGCCTTACAGCTTCCGAAGTCTTTTTGCTTGTTCCGTTGTTTAGGAATGCGCTCATTGTTTTTTCGGGGTTGCGTGAGCACACACACTAACTAGTTTCTTCCGGTTTCTATAGTCAGGGCTCATCACGTGAAGTTGATTTTTTGCCGTTTAATTAGTTCTAACAGGGACAGAAGATGTACGTCGCATTTTTCATAGGTACCTTTGTGATACGTGCAATTTTCATACGAATTTTCTAGTGCCAGTATTAGAAAACCAAATCTGAATTTGCGATTCATATACAGTCGAATTTGATCATTTGATCATTTTTGTCGCACCACGGTCATTTTCTGCACACGATGGCTAATTAGACCGGTATCGAATTTGCGACGCCTCAAAACATCCTTTGCTATTTTAGACGAGTATCTTATCTCGACCTGGTTGACCCCTACATATAATCAAACTTGGTTAATTCGAACTCCAAAGTCGCGGGAAAAAAGTTCGAATTATCCAATTAATTCATACTGGATTTGTGAGAGGACTACAAATTGCAACTTAATCATCAACATCCTTATAGGATAACAATATTGTTAATTATTGAAATTTTATCATGAGTTACGAAATTTTTAACCAAATTTTAATAATTTATAATTATAATAATTTATCGTAGCTGCTACATTATTCCACTGTTCTGGAATCAGCATCACTGCAGAATTTCTTGACCATGTTCAAAGCCTAATTTACGAAAACAGTTCATGATCATCCGTTATGAAACTGTTTCCCAAATTTTGCTTATCATTCTTATGCCATCAAGGGGAAATATACTTTCATCAACGTATTATTACACACATTCTCCCCCCCCCCCGCGATCTCTCGGAACTTTCCGATACATCCCGTACTCTTAATGACGACAAAAAGATTCAGATTTTGAATGCTACACCTTGATCTATCTATAGGTTGAAAAGTGTAATCGATATTAAGTAGTAGCCTACACAGTCTCGATGCACTCACGCCAATGTTAAAATTGGCATTGAATTACGAAAAGAAAAAAAGTAGAGGTCTCTCAAACTTTTATTAGTCTTTAAAAAAAATTTTTGTTTCGATTTAAAATATCTCAGCAAATACTGCACTTGGGAACGTGAAAATTGTTTTATTGGCCTTAGAAGAGACAGGACAACAACTTTTTATTTGGAAGTTAGAGGACAGGGAAACCGTATGAAAATTAAATTTTTTTATTTTGGGACATACTGTATTTTCAATCTAAAAACTGGCACAGGGGAATTGCTGAACAGATTTTAAGCAGTTTTAAATTAAAACTATACCTCTGCAACGAACGGTTGATGATATGAGATAAAAGCCGAACTAAGACAGACAGGACACCCTGTATAAAAATTGCATTCATTTTAAATAACCCATATTTAAATAAAAAGGGTTGAAATTAATTGCACTTCATGTCACTCAAAAGGTGATTAAAATTCAACTGGAACTCAAATGCAAAATATCTTCTTATTTAATATAAGAGAAAAAAATGGCTCTCTCTCATGATCATTGTTTTGAATGACTGAGTGAGACGTCTAGGAGGTCGTTTTCTTGACGATTTATTTTCTGATACTGGTGAATAATAAAGCTTTGGTTGTCAGCGTAAATAGTATTTCATTGATAGTACAGTCAAATGGTGTGACTTGGTGATTAGTGGAGTGACTTGGTGCATGCTCTAATTTTTTATTTTACTGACGCCATAGCTGCTGCGAATGAAACAGAGAGGTGGTTCCAGCAGCAAGAGTGAGAGCTCCATGATTGAAAATTGCGCCCTAATCCCTCATAATTTTTCTGCTTTTTTTACTGCAGTGTTAAATGCGGGTGGAATGGTTTACCCGTATTTAACGCTGTTCCCCCCCCCCCCAACTTTTCTCCGTTTTTCGAATTCGAATATCTCAGCGAATATTGTACTTAGAAACGTGAAATTTTTTTTCTTGGCTTCACACAGGAAAAACACGACAACAACTTTCTAATTGGGTTCTTGAGCATAGGTTCTGCGTATAAGAAGTGAATTTTTTATTTTAATAACTATATAAACCCTTGAAACATGAATGGCGTATCTGAGGTCCACACGTGATTTGGATACTTTTCCTAATTGGAAACATTCCTCTAGGATTAACGGTTCGCCAGTAAAATGTCATACGCCCTGTTACCTATGCACTCTGTATATACTGCCCCCTTTGAAAAAAAAGACATTTTCTTCTCATCTATTTTTTATTTCAAAATCGCATCAACTGTCGATCCGATATGTCTGGGCTTGAATCCCGGTTAGACGTGTAGTAGTATAAACGTTCGGAATCGGCTTTAAATGGTGGGTCCTGGGAATTGGCTGGTTGTGACTGAAATAGCCGTGTGAGATACAAAGATGATATGTATGTAAGGGACAGATACCTATCTCATTTAGAAAATATACAGTAGAACCTCGACAACTCGACACCTCGAAAGTATCGATGAGCATGTCATCTTAAGCGGGATTTAGTTATCTTGTGTCGAGGTTTCTCTCCATTGAATTTAGTACTAAGGCAACCATGAGAATAATAAATGTCGAGTTATAACCGCATGTCGAATAATCGAGGTTCTACTGCACTTCCTTGTTACAAGTGGATACAGTCTACTCGAACGGAACGGGAGGGGAAGGGGTGAATGTGTCCATCTCCGCCCTTTCGCCTATGCCAATAACACAATTTTTTAATCAAACGGGAAAGGATGATAGCTTCCATTGCCCCCCCCCCCCCCCGTTAAGAAAAAAACGCAAGGATGGGAAAATGGTGTGGTCACTTAATTACTGAAAACTTTGAATTTTTCAGCATCTGCTGTGTGAAAAATTATGCATATTTAAATGTCCAAGTTTGTGTTTTGATGTTTCTTTGACTACTACTAAACCAGACATGCACTTCGTCCATATTCCTCTGCGGAACTTCTAACGAATTGGTACATGTTGGAATGTGTGTGTACGTATAGTAAACCTTCCGTGAAGTTTGTTTCTGTGTAAAGCTTGTTATGTGTAGTGCTTGCCATCTGCAATTAATTTTATTAAAAACTATGAGTTTTTTTTTCAAACCATAGTGAGTGAAGTGTAATGAATGAATAATTATACCATTGTGTAGGCCTGTTGCTCTCTGCGGCGAGACTTTTAACGGAGAGATCGGCTCGCATTTGCGCCTCGAAGTTGGGAACCGCAGAAAAACCAACTTCAGCCGACCACCGCTGCGCCGACGGTGGGGTTTGTGTTTCTTTGACTGCATTACAATCCACAGCACAACTGTAATGAATAAAACCTATAAACATTTTTATTACATGGCTTCATCGTACTTGTAAAATGAAATTTTTGAGCATTTGTAATGAATGGAAAATGTGCAATGAAAATAACGAACGTTTAACACACAAAATTTAAATTACCGAAACTTTTCTGACTGAAACGAAAAGTGAAAACCTAAATACAAAGATGTTAATGAAATTCGGGGGAGTTTTTGCCAGTAACCAGCCAGTCACCTGTTAAATATAATTTTGTTTTCTAAGAAGCGATTGCTATCATTTATACATGACCTTAGTGAAACCGAAATGAGCTGTCAACTATGTTGTGATTCGATGATAGTTTGTTCAACATTTTTCAATCAACAAAAAACATGACAGTTGTTATTACAACTACGTTTAACAAGCAGATTATTAAAAACTATTGAAGTTTTTTGATACTATAAACTTGTGGAAGATAGACTTTTGGTGATATAAGAGAAGCGTTGTTGAATCTTCAGGCAAAATGATGCATCATTTCCAGTGTCAAAATACAAAACATGATTTCAATAGGTGAAATGGGTTCTTTTCTTTTCTGGATCTTCTGTGAACTGCCATAATTAGATGTTAAAAATTTGTAAATTGCTACACTGGAAGCTTTGAGGACATTCCTCAGTAAACTTCTATGAACTCGGTTAAATCTATGAATTTACTTATAAACAAGCACAATGGTTATCAAATATTATATGTAATTACGTGAATGCATATTTACACTTGTTCGTGTATATAGCAATTCTTTCTTATTATGTTACATGTTTTCATTACTTGTGGAAAACTTTCTTCCGACTTCCTGTCACTTGCAAAATAAGATAAACGAGGTTTTAGCTTGAATTAGATCTTAAGCGAAATCGCAATGTATCTCATGCTCAGGGCCGTAACTAAAGGGGAGCAGGGGCAAGTGCCCCGGGTGGTAAAATTTAGGGGTAGCAGTTTTAGGTGGGAAAAAAGAACACCATTACAAAATAATCGAATTTTAAAGTTGTGGGGGCGGCAAAAATCCTAGTTACAGCCCTGTCATGTTGTTTCTAAACCTGTAAGATCAGTAAAAAAATGGTTTCAATCAGGAGTGATTGCAATTTTATTCAAAGTTTTCTTTATAAAGTTCCGCTTCAAGATTTTTGTTCTCTTGCCACTTCATTTTAATTATCTAATCTGTACACGGTATATGTATTTTTGATAAACTATCGTAATACTCTCGTTCTCATCACTTCGATTCGTTGGGAAATGTAAAATAAAAATCCATTTTTTTTCATATATAGCTGATTTTATGATCCTGCAATTGGGACATATATCAAGATCAATAAAGACAAAACAAAAGTTTATTTTTGTGTTTTCTACCTTATTCATACTGATTATACAGGGTGATTCAGAAAAGATGGGAAAAATTTTAGGCGGTAATAGTACACACCAATAGAAATAATTGTCATCAAATTATGCATGGTCTAACGCGGAACGCAAACGCGCTAGCGCGTTTCGATACGGCCGCTCCGCAAACGTTAAAACGGCATTCCTATTAAAATTTATCGGGATAAAAAGAACACCATGCATGCAAATGTAACCTGGGGAAGAAGAAGAAACCGTATGCATCCGTTCTGTCAGTCCTCGTCCGACCTGAATCAGACCAGGAAGCAACAAAGGATCCCGTTTCGCACAACTGCCGATGCAAGAGCGCGCGCATGTTTTCGGATTGGGCAACCGCCTGTGGAGAAAACGCTCACCGTACATTCGTGCTGCCTCTGTGGTACTTTCGTTTGCAGCTCCGTAAATGAAACGCATGTCTGCTTTTTAAGTATTAGTAAAGTGCGCCATTATCCTAATACGTTACAACTGTTAGAACGGTTGCACGCTGGAATAACTTCACAGGGCTGGCATCCGCACCTTTCATTCACTGTGACACAGATTTGCATACGGTTTTTCGTCTTCCTTAGGTTACATGCATGAACACCATGCATTTGAATGCATGGTGTTCTTTTTCTCCCGATAAATTTCAACAGGAATGCCGTTTTAACGTTTGTGGAGCGACCGTTTCGAAACGCGCTAGCGCGTTTGTGTTCCGCGTTAGACCATGCATTCCTTGATGACAATTGTTTGTATTGGTGTGTACTATGACCTCTCTTAAAGTTTTCCCCACCTATTCTGAATCACTTATATATGAAAAACAAAAAACAAATTAATTATGTGAACTGGAAAGAGAAAGCAAAATATATGAACAATGAAAAATTCAAAAAGAAATTAATCGAAGAATTCAAAAATGAAAAAAGTCATACCCAATGTCTAAGACTCTCATCAGGGGAAACACCCTGACATTGGCTTAACACAGAACGTTTCTGAGAGCATTCCTTGGCCTCCATGGCCTGAATAGATGGTCGATCCCCCGACTTTCTGCTGTAGTACCATTGAATTCAAAAATCAAAAGATAAAGCCAAAACGAATGTTTTTTGTCAAGTTTAAGAAAAAAAGCAAAGTTGCAGTCAATATAAAAATATATAAAATATGTAAAATAGATGCAGAAGGTACAAGTACATACCATGTGTAAGGCCTCACTGTAGCGGTCATATTTAAAGTGAACAGTTATAGTTACTGGTGTGAGGAGGAAGTAAGTCCAAGGTGTGAGGAGGAAACCTGGCGCATATTAAGATTTATACGTTTGCGTTTCATGTTAGACCCTGCATTTTTAATGACAATTGTTTGTATTGGTATGTACTATCACCTCTTAAAATTTTTCCCATCTTTTCTGAATCACCCTGTACAAGCGTGCTTATTTCACCACTAATACTGTTTTAAAATTTCAAAGAATAATAAATTCAATATTGTTTAGTAAATGATACCGTATATCTAAAACGCAACGAAAGTCAGCAAGATTCAGAGACAAAATTTACAGTACTAGGAAGCGTACAAAATTTAGGGCGCGTAAAAGAAAAATCTTCCGATGTTTGAATCGCAATGGATATCACTGTATCAGAATTACTCTATAAAAATGTAAGGTCAGAATTACACTATAAAAGTTTTATTATAGTTCTTCTATAAAACTTGAAAAATGCAACCAATGAGAGTGTCTGTTGTATTTGCTCGAATGTAATCGATCAGCTTGTTGGTTGTATTTTTCAAGTTTTATAAAAGCACTTTTACAAAACTTTTACAGTGTAATCGTGACCTAATATTGCTTTCTTTTTTTTCAACCGTACACAACCGAGGCTCTATCGAAATTGTCAATTTTAGCCAATATAGTGATACTGCGATGTGCTAATACACTGTTCTGAAAGTATTACAAATAAATTATTTAATACAGTAAGTTTTGGTGCTTAGCAAGCAATCACCTTCAACTTACATATTACAGTACAGTGGTATTTCGAATGAATGAATGAACGAACGCCAGAACTCTGCCACCGGACTCATCCTGTTGCCAAGATTCGTGGTATACTCTGGAAAACTTTACTATTATATCAAAAAGAAAAAAAAACAAATTTATACAAACATACACAAAAATATTTCAATTAAAAAATTGTGAAAATAACATAAATAAGGGAAAGAAGCGTTGTCCGTTAGAGTTTTTGCTTTTCCTATCAATTTTTCTCTATATTTGAATTCAAATATCTCAGTGAATATTGCACTTACAAACGTGGAATTTTTTGGTTGGCCTCCGAAGAAAGGGCAAGAACTTTCTCAACTGGTCTTTGAGAACAGGGTGTCCATATAAAAAGTCAGTTTTTGTATTTTGATAACTACCCAACCCCTTGTAATATGAATGACGTATCTGAAGTCTACACGATGTTTTGATAGCTTTTCCTAATTGGAAATATGCTTCTAGGACAGTGTTTCTCAACCAGAGAGCCACGGCCCAGTACCCGGCCCAGAAATCAGCAAAATCAGGTGGTCAGAAAAATTCGTCGTTCCATTTTTTTCCTATTTATTTCTAATTATTCGTATGTGAGACCAGGCCTTCCAGTCACAAAAATATATCAGCCGGGCTGCGGGCTTCCAAAGGTTCTCAACCTTTGATTCTCAGCCACTGCTCTAGGATCAACGGTTCTCTAGTAAAATGTGGCTTAGCGACTTTTTCTTACTACCCTGTACATAGAATACATAGGAATTCTCACTGTACAGTGATGCCTCGGCTAACGAAGATTATTCGTTCCGGAATCACGTTCGTAAGCCGAAACGCGATTTCTCCAAGTTTACCATGAAAAGTCTTTTAATTCGTTCCAGGTTACGGCCCAAAATTTGAAGATAATTTTTATAAAACCCCAAACCATATACCTCTAACTAAAGGTTATAAATATCTAATACAACTGAGATATCCATATAACTAACCAATTAGTTATATGGATATTAGTTATAGTCCACCAATGAATAGTTTCTTAATCGGATAAATGAGAATTCAAAAGAAGTTGAGAAACTGAAGACGCTTTCATTTTACACCATGTGCACAAACCAGTCAGGTTCATAGTTGTCCTCTTATCTGATGTATTCAGCTATTTCCTATGTTTTGATACATACAGATAGAAAAGATAATCTCCTACAATGTCTAGACTGTTCGGTTTGTTGCTGAGAGTACTGAAAGCATCCAAGTGCCCCTCCCCCAGCAATAATGAACGTGCCCCCCCCCCCAGACTTCCAAGTCTATCTCCGCCTATGCAGCTCAATCTTTCATTTTTCATAAAGTGGTTTGAAAACTTTCTGAAAGGGAAGTGGTGGTTTATCTGGAGAGAGATTTTGAGGCTGACATAAATTAATCAAGATCGAATTACAGTTATTCTGATGATTGTGTTTATGTTAGCGTGTGCATCAATACCGATAAAATGGTCATTATCCGAATTAGTATTCGTTTGCTGAGGAAGAAATATTACGAAAAAAATCGTCGTTAGCAGAAATATTACTGTATATCCATGTTTTTTTATGAAAAAAATGAAAAGCCATATTTGATGGATAAAGAAACCGAGGAAATACCATAATGTGAAAAAAAGAAATATCTATTTGGTTCTCGCACTCGCGTTATAATCCTGTTAACTGCGTAGAATTAACTAGTATTGCTAGCAGCAGAAACATTTTCGTACACAAATTTTTTAGATCTTCAACATTCTTAGTTTAATATGAAAAAAGACTGGTGTTTTTCAGAAATATCGGTTCTAATTAATCCCTATTTTATATATTTGTATGCAAAATTGCACCCCGGCTTACGCAAATTCGACTTAAGAGCTTAGTGTGGGCCTCATCTATAGCGTAACTCCGGGGTATTACTGTAGTAAATTTTCGACACGGTTTTTTTCTCAGGTTTTTATAGAGAGTAGAGCTCGTGACCTGCGAGCAACACGAGCCAGCTTTTTTCCCGGGCTCCCCTTATTATTGTGAGTGCACATGAAATATTAGACTGCATGTAGTACCGTAGTTTGGCTTTCCCGTCGCTAAAGTGGGTCATCATAGGTCAAAGCGGGGGTAGACGGAAGGTAAAAAAGGCCCCCTTCCCCTACTTTTTAAATAAAAAAACCGCGAGGCCATTGCCAAGGTTTCACCTACACCAGCAATAAAGGTGAAGAAAAGGAAAGAAATCTAATAACTTCGTCATATCTTTAGGGCATGAAAATTTTTTCATATCATTGTTGTATATGAGCGTCTTTTTATATTTTATTTTTACGCAATGATTTTTTATTTCATTTTATTCAAATGTCAAAAGCAACCTTACTTCGCTATGCCTGTTTTAAAATTTAAGGAGTTCGTGACAGAATATTTGTGAAAAATTCACCGACAACAATTTACAGATAGGAAAATATACCACTAGTAAAATTCATCGCGACAATTCGTCACCAGTGAGTAAGTGACCGAATGAGTTGGTGAATGAGCTAGTGAATAAGCTAATGAGTGAGTGAGCGTTCGATTGAATGACCATATAAGTGAGTTAGTTTGTGACCGTATGAGTGACTCACTTTCTCATCTGCTCACTTACACAACACTCCCTTGATCCCTCACTTATACTCACTCGTTCATTCACCCACTCATTTGCTCACTCACTAACTCCCTAACTCACTTGATCAATCATTTGCTTACTTACTCACTATGTCACTTTCTCGATGAATTGCTTGGTGGTGAATTGTCATGTCGGTGAAATGCGTGGATGTGAATTTTCCCTTCCGTGAATTACGGGGCTGTGAATTGTTGTCGGCGAATATTCCGGAGGTGAATTGTTGGCGATGAATTTCCCTCACACTGTGACCGAAAAATCATTTCTATCAAATTTTCTTTCACATAACGCGTATGTACTGTATATATAACTATAATTGGCTTGATTTTGGTAGAAGCAACTCCCTGAGTTTATTTGCAGATGCCTATCATATACAAAATGAGCCGCACTTTTTTTAAAATAGTTTTTTGTATAATTATCAATTTATTTGCAACCTATTACCAATTCGATATGTTAGAGTTTCAATGTCTATTGTTTATATTATATGCGGGGCGTTTCACAAAAATGTCGGAAATTATATGGGTCATTTTAAAATTCAAGTAAAATATGAAAAATTGTCAGCAAAGAAGATGAAACAGTTTTGTAATAGATGAACACAGCAAAAATCATCTTTTGGGAAAAATAGAGAATTAACATTTTTAATACGACCGCAATGAAAAAATTGTGATTTAGTAAAATTTGGGCCTCTGTGTATTGTACCAAAAAATTTAGCCCGTAACAATTGAATGAAAGTTCACTTATATACCAGTGATTGAAAAATTCTTGATTTTTTTTTCTTCGTTTTACGAAATTTTTTCGAATCTCAAAAAATTTCAGGACAGCAAATTTCAATTACCAATATTTCAGCAAATCTTCATTCAACTGTTACAGGTAAACTTTTTCGCTATAAGAGATAGAAATTTTATCAATTGACAATTTTTTGATCGAGGATCGAATAAAATTTTCAATTTTTATACAGGTAGGATGCTATTAACCGCCCAATAATTTCACATGTGATTAATAATATATTAATAATATAATATATTCATAATTTCCTAGTGAAAAACTAATACGGTAAAGTGTTTTCCGTTTTTTGATTTGACCATTAATTATGGAGTTATAACGATTTAAAAATTTATTACGTCACTCCATAATCTTGCTAAATTCACCGAACGTACACCAAACGTATGCATAACTTGGTGTTTTTGAAGGTGATAATAATTCTATTAGCCATATAAGAGAAATTGAGAATGTGTGTGCGTGCGAATGTGTGTGTAAAATGTTTTACTTTGATCAAGTTGCACAACGTCTGTTCTTATTTTAATCGCCTTGCTTGAAGAATAAAATATCACTAACAATTTTTTAGATTATTTTAAATAATTTTGAGATTATATTTAAGTTTTTGAAGATTTTCATCACAGCTTTTGATTGTAATTCTATAGCACAATTAACTTTGTTAGCACAGTAAGCTTGTTGAATGAAAGAGATTGCAGTTACAAATTGTCATCATGTCTAACAAATACAGTTTGAAATTATTACGGCATCTCATTTATGTTATGAGTGTGTGTATGAAAAAATATTAAAAACCATTTTTAAAAAATAAACAGTAAAGAGATGGCTTTATTTTGAAAATAGAGAGCTGGGGGGGGGGCATGAGATTTGGGGAAAAAAATTAAAAAAACGAAATATAAGAGCATCTCAAAGGGGCGGCAAAATTAGTAGTGCTTAGGGCAGAGAGAGCCTGAAGTCTGTTTCTGCTAGAAAGATCTTAGGGAGACCGCCTATAAATACGCCCTTGAATTAAACTTCATCTGAAAAAATTACCAAGTTCCGCGCGAATCATGCGTGTAGGCTGGAATAAATTTCAAAATCATCAAAATATTTCTTGTAAAAAAGGTAAAGTAAATTTATTAACATTTCAGCTCGTTAAAAATCAATTGCACTCACAAGGCAATAACAAATCTTCATTATTGCAACATGTAGAATTTGGAATGAATATGTAACTATTGAATAATCAACAGAAAAAATTTGAAACCACTAATTATTTTTAATATGTTAATTCATAAAATTATTAGTTTGATTAAAAATTTCTGATTGAATGGTTGTTATTATTATACTGTTTCCACCATTCACCTTCCTCCAAGCTACTATTTTTACATATTTCATTGAAGCTTTTTTCGTGTTTCGATGAAATTTTAAAATAACTCAAAAGATATTGTCCTTTTTTTATTGACCAACATGTAATGTAATTCCAAAGAGAGGGTAAAAAAACGATCGCAGTAAACACTATGCAACTTCTCTCAAATTTGAGTTGACTGAAGGAGAGCAAATTACCACATTTTGGCGAAAAAGTGTTGATTTTGTTAAAAAGTTTTCAAATTCAGTGAAACCCCGCTACAACGATTCTCGATATAACGGTAATTCTTTTGCAACGATATTTTTCTTAGTTCGTAGAGTATCGTTGAATCAAGGTATCACTTTAGATCTTTGACTAACACTTTACAAATCTGGTGATAAATTTACCAATACAAAGGACGAAGGATACACGTAATAACAAAGTTAAAACACCACATTACATGGAGAAAAAAGCGCCAATCGTGAAAGAAGAAGGCCGAACTTGGCTTCTAACGGGATTGAATACTTCAGTTCATTTTCAAAACGTTGTAACCCACTTGCAGGAGTAAACATTTATTTCCGTTTGGTGTTTGTTGCGTAACTGACGGTTTCAAAAATGTCACGTCACAAAACTTCAAACGTTATAGCTCCCGAAATATTCGTCCGATTCTAAAATGAAAAACACTTTTTTTATATTAATTTCCAGAAGGAATCACGCATGCTATTATTGGACAATCGATGTATTCACCCTGTGTATCCCCTAATAATGAATTTTGGGAACTATTAAATAAACAGTAACAAGTTACTTAAAACCGTCACAGCAATATTTTTTACTGTGCGATAGTTTTCAGATTTGCTTGAAATTTGAAATACACTACAAAATTTTTATTCCTTTCGTACATTTTTGGTGAAATATCCTACACCAGGGCTGGACAAATCCCAAGCGCCAGGTCGCCATGGCGACTGAAAAATTGGTAGTGTCATCCGAAATTCTCTTTGTGTAGTTACTAAATTGCAGACTGGGAGTGGCACAAAATGTCTGAAATTTATAGTAGCCTATTTGCCTCAATATGAAAAAGTCACTATGCCCTGAGAAAGTCAAAAGAGCATTATTTTGGATCTTTTTGTTTGGGTAAAATTTTTTTTGGCCTCTAGATTTTTTTGCGATTTTTCCGAATCTGCCCTACATTAATGGACAGTGAATGTGAAAATTAGTATAAATAATAGAAGTTTCCTAACGTTTTTGTGCAGAATTACGGTTATATCTAAATAGTAAGCTGAGGAAAATGTTTTTTAGCGGCTGTAATATATTCTTAGCGAGACACGGATGACAATAAAGTTAAAGGGGCAGCCAACACAATTGATCAAGAGGAAAAACCCAAAAAGCTGTGAAAAAAATGCAGAAATGAAGAAATAAATCTTTTTCTTTCGAAGAATATAAGAAAGAAATAAGGATATAAAAGAACACATAATGAAGAAAAAATTTTAAATTAAAATTGGGTGGATAAAAGTGGGGCTTTTCTTTAAAATCCAGTAATAACCTATAAGTTTGTTTAGAAATAAGTTTAATGTAAAGGGTTTCCCTTCTGGATCGGGAGGTCTACAAGATGAAAATGTGGTCAAATGAAGCGAGGAAACGTTTTCCATACTAGTCTGGAAACTAAAGTTCTAGACTAGTATGGAAAGTTATGTACATTGGAGTACGCAGGTTAGAACCCCCTCCCCCTCGAGCCAAGATTATAGTGTTATTTTGTAGGAAAAGAAGCAACCCCCCCCCCCAGAAGGGAAAAAATCTGAAAACCCGCCTCTCGAGAAAATTTTGCGTACACCTATGGTAATGTATGTAAGTAATGTATTCTTTTTTAGTACTTAGTGGGACCCTCGGGTTTAATAAAAGCTTTTGTGAGGTTCAAAGGTATCAAAAGCTGCAAAATTTCTGATTGGTGTGACAATAAAAATATGGATATTTGAGAAACATTCTCTCCTTTGGGTTCCATGGAAAAATCTCGTAACAGTCAAGGGAAGACTGAGAAGGGGGACTGAGGGTTCAATGAGAAGTGAAACATTGGAAACCTCTGGTCTAGAAATACTGTATACAGGTGAACTCGGCTAATTCAAACTTGGTTAATTCGAATTTTAGGATAATTCGAATTTAAAGAATATTCTCCTTATATTTCCTCTTCAATTTAATGTTGGAATTACCTATTTAGTTCAATGTTTCCCCCTAATGTTTTGGATAATTCGAACTTTGCTTCATATATGTTATTTTAGCAAGATTTTTCTTTTCTCTAAATTCCTGGCCATATTTTGGTCATCTTTCATCATCAAACGAAAATGCAACGGCGCTCACTTACACCTCCTCATTCATCAACGGTCTGCCGGTGACTGGCAGCTTCTGTAGGCAGGAAAAAATGCAAACATGTGTACTAGGATTGCATAAATACGTGCACAAAACCACGCTTTCCTAGCTGCATTAGTTTACGCACGAAAAATTATGGTGGGATACTTTTTGAACAAACCGAGTATACGTCACCACATGGTATCCAATGACAGTAAATGTGAGCTATTAGCTGAGGTCTGTCCATTGTACGGTCCTGTTTAGCGTAAAAATGCTCTAAGTTCGTTGCTTCTATAGCGAAGTGGATTTCGCATTCATCCGGTTTGAGGGAGCCGTTGGTTCGATTCCTTGCAGAGACAGTTGAATTTTCTATCCCGAATTCATCTTTACATGAGGTAGTTCTCAAACGCCCTTGCTGAAGCCCGTTGTGCTTACGATTTTAATATACGGAATATAAAACGAGTTCTTTAAGTTTTTGACTGGAAAAAAATTACAAAAAGATCAAAAACCGTAGAACAGTGTTTCTCAAAGTGTGCGTCGTGGCTCCTAGGGACGTTGTGGCGAGCTGGATTGATTGGTGTGCCTATTTATGCTTTGAGGTGATTCTTTTATAAGGGGAAATATCTACTATAAACTATTCTGGGGAGTCATATCATTCTGGGATGAACCATGAATTGGGCTAGAGAGCCGCGGGTGACAAAAGTTTGGGAACCACTAGATATAGAGGTTTGATGAGTTGTAATCAGGTGCTTCCGAGTACAGTTATTGAGCGAAACTATATTTGCATAAGATTTATTCCCTACCATTGTAATAACTTCATGATTCCATTACATGATTTTTCTCTTTTTCAAAATAAGCGTAGTAAGAGTGTAGGTAAAAAATAATCAATGAAACATTTTCAAAAGTATGAGTGGAAAAAAAACTTGAAATACTCTTCCGACTGGGCTATTTACGCATTTGCGCTATATAGGATGGATTAATGTAATTTTTTTTAATTATCGAAACATTTTGTGTTCGATTATTCAGAGCTATCGGAAATACATAATGTCAAACGAAACAAGCTTTTTTGAACTTACGCCGATTCTTCTTCACATGCTATTAAAACTGAATAATTCTTAAGATGTTTTGTCTCCTTAACCCATCTCTCAAAAAGAGCTTCGTTCTGCTCTAAAGTGCATTCATTTTGTTCTGTTATTTTTTTTCCATTTGGCATCAGGAAGTCTCGGCAATTAAGGGAGAGGTCAGTACGTAATTGGAAACAGATTTTGGGGTTAGAGCTGCTTTTATTTATTTTTTAAAATGGAATCCACAATCAAGTTCGGAGAAAATCGGACAAGTTTGCTCCAAATATGGTTTTCAATTTAATAATAATAATAACCTCTACCTTTTCTCTCCACATTTTATTCATTCATTATCTTCATTTCAATCACTATATATATGTATATATATATATATATATATTGAAAGTCCAAGTTCATTTCCGTTTAGACTTGACTCTCGTTCCCTTTCTTCCAACTATCTCTCGTATAAAAATTCTTATATATATATAAGAATATCATATCTTTTCTGATTTCCGTAATCCAATATTTTCCATATTATACGAGAGGTAAACAAAAAAATCTAATAGAGAGGCGAGTCGAGTCAACCGTTTCAGGTGTATTCTGGTTTTGGCTGTGTAATTGTAAATCTTTACGCAAGAATAATTACGCGTTGAATACGGTTCGCGTTGCTCCATGTTGAATAGAAAAAAGAGAAAAATGCATATCAACGAAAATTCGATTATCGGAAATCGAGCTGCTCTATTACCATTATTTTACCTCGCAAAACTTTTTTCCTTTTGTTTCACGTCTTTTCATTTTCACAAAAAAATATGTCAAATTCAGAGTTGATTCATAAAATAAATAATAACATGACCATTTATTTCTCATTCGGCTATTCGGAAGACGGATGAATCGTCCTCTGTCAGTTCGTTGCACAAAACTATCCGTTAATGTCGAAAGAAGGAAATAGAGCGCTGTTCTGACCCAAAATCTTATTTCTCCGGACGTTCAACAAGTTTTTAGATGGTGGTATTTTGTCCGTAGGATATTATACATTGTAAGCTGCTGATAGTTTTAAACATATTGAGAAGATTTATGGCTACATAAAAGCTAGCACAGTATGCTATCTTGAACGACATGCATAGACCGACACCGTTCTTCGCAAAAAACCTCGCTTTCTTTCGGGATGCCTCTTGTTCGAAGAGCTACTTACCTTAGCAATTAGCAACAAAAAGGGATGTTTCGAAATTTTCATACTACTTATTAGGGCAGGGTGAATTAATCGAATGATCGGGAATCGGTTAATCGATCAACTGTTAATCTCAGTTGAAAATTTTATTTGAGTTTATTGACTCGATCAACCCGACTAAAATTTTTACTTAGTTTAAATTTTTTTTACCAAGTTTAATTATTAAAATAACTGCTCTTGATTTTTTTTTTGTCTAAACCGATTAAATGTCTTAAATTGTGTTTCTATATAACATTTCAGATAAGTGAACATATTTAAAAATATTTGGATGAATATTTTGATCAAATTTTTCGACATAGGGTTAATACAAGTCGATTCAACGAAAACAGATGATATCGTAATTTTAGTTTCAAATTAAGTTTGATGGGGTTTCAGTAAACAAGACTAAAATTTATTGTCTCCACTGTGAACACGGCACTTTTCTTATTCAGGAAATGCCAGCTCTTCGGCTCAACAGTGTCATTTCAGAGCAGTTTCGGGGGGGGGGGGGAAGTAACACTATGAAAATCGAAATTAATTTCGAAATCAGTGACTAACCGAAAATAACTGATTAAAAAAATACAAGATCCGAGTAAAGAAATTCCAGGAATATGACATGTTCAACATATTGAACAGCTTCAAGCGGGTGACCTTCATTTCTTCATCTATTTCTATATTTCTTTTTACATCTATTCAGTGGATAGATGCGTCAAATGAATAGGATATATTTATATAGCATCAATAAAAATTTAAACATTGCCTTAAAAAGAAATATTTAGCCCATGCATTTGTGGATACAGGATCTTCGAATGGTGATATAGTCCGCCCCCATATCTGTCTACATACCATAAGCACACGGTATGATTCAGTTCAATTCGTTTTAGTCTCTTAACAAAAATTTTCAATTTAATAACAGTAAGTAACGATAAATTAATAATGACGAACAGCTTACAGAAAATTCACTACGGGAAAAACATAATTCAAAAATTATTTGCAGACAAATATTATTTATTTTAAGACATTTACCTTCTTTTTCTCAGTTGAGCTTAAACTTTTTTTTTTATCAGAAAATCCGTATACGGCAATAGTGAATATGATTTTATTCATCATTTTACATAGGGCCGAAACTAAGGGACAGCAGAGGGGTTTGGTGCCCAGGGCGCGGACTGAAACTACTCTTTTCCCGTTAAAAATTACGCAGAAGAGGAGCACCGAAATGAGGACTGGTCCCGGGTGACAGAGCAAATTTTTGTTTATACTTGTGGGCCTGGCAATAGGAAAAAATATACTGTAGTGCATAAGTGTATATAAATACACTATATTTTATCACTATTTCGCTAAATAAATAAAATATTTTATATAGAAATAAATGAAATGTTTAATCATCAATTTCATTTGATTGATAAAGTGATTATTATTTATTTATCGCTTATAAATTTATTTTAACTTACTGAAAATGATGATATATAGTGGGCAATTTTTGATATCAATACTTAACATATTTCTGGCGATAATCCCCGCAGATGAAAAGAAAATATCGAAAGAAAAATGTATTCAATTTAGGCGGTACACTCTTCTGCGATAAATTTTAATTTTCATTGTAGTGCCTGTTTTCTCGTATTTTACAGTCTTAGAAAATGCTTACTAAATTCTCAAAACCACTTCTGAATAGTTGAAATGACATTTCTCTAAATTTTTTATTGAGTAATAATTTTTTATTTCTTAATTTTTTTATTAATTAGTCAATTAATTTGGGTCGATATCTTTACTGGGACCATTTGAGTTCTGTACCCTTGCGCATACCTCAAGTCTTAACTTGAAAAAAATATTAAAAACCATTTTAACGCACACATAAGTTACATATACCCATTATAGGGTGGAATCTGTAGTAAAATCTCACTGATAGCAGAAAGAATTCCAGCAATATGATGGTAGAAAGGACACCCCGAACTAGCAATAACACGCAACTTATATTACGAAAATTTCGGAAAAATGTTCAGAAAAGAAATTCTCGTAAACGCCGCATTAATGTAAGTGCCTCAAGCTTTTAAAAATTATGTTTTAAAAACATAAGCGCCACGGCAGATAAGCTGAAAAATGTGGTACATTATTTTCGAGACTAGCAACGTTTCGGCATTGATAAATAAATGTGAGGACGTATTCTCCTTTGATTTTATACGGGTAAATAGGATTCGCGCTGCAGTCACTGACACACTTACGAAGTGACTGTACTTCTTTTTTTTCGAAAACGAGCACTCACACTGCCCCGGAAGACGATTTTCCCCTGTGCGTCTGCTGGATGGTCTGCCGTCCGTCCGTCCGTATTTTAGTCGTAAAGAAGCTAGCAATACACACGCACAGGATCCTCGACCCAGAACAAGATCGTCTTCGTCGGAGAGTGAGTGAGTGAGTGATTCGTACGGCTAAAATAACTTCTCTCTTCCTATTAAGCTTAATCATTCGCCACCTCTTTCGGCTCTTTTCGAGAGCTGCATGCAGCCCTGAGGTGTTTTCCATCAACGTTGTAGGTAGGTCACGCAGCTCACGAACAGAACAGAACTCATAGTCGCCTCTCTATCACCACTGTGCGCGGGAGTCAATACGAAGGAAAGCTTCTTGTTGGAGGTACATACTACTGCGGTGACCGGCGTAAAAAGAACCGGTTGCCCCCCCCCCCCAACACTACGATAAAGCGCTCTTTTGCGGCACTACATGCTGGATTCCGATATAACGGTGTTAGATACTCGCTCCGTTCAATTTAAGACTCCTATCAAACATAACGGTACTATAGTCACTGTGAATTGAAAAGAAAAAAAAAGTTCTCTTGGGGGGGAAGCAAAGAAAAAGTAAAGTAGGGAGAAAGGTGGAAGAAAATACACATACAGGAAGACACAAAAGAGACGCAAAAAAAGGTTTCACCTTAAAAAGAGCCGCCGGTCCGTTAAGGACCCACTCCCGATCCTCAGCATCTGGAATACTACTCCTCACTGAGATTTCGCGAGACTCTCATTATTTGCTCCAGTTGTTGACTCGCCGAGGTTGGCAATGCGCTGTGCCACGTGGTTTGAAATGTGCATCTAGCATTAACCAAAGTGTGCTGTGGAAAATTGCTACTTCGTACTCTGCGATAGGATAATACAAAAACACATTTGCAGCGTTGAAGCCGAAGGTAAGCTATCGTTTCCGATATATTCGTGAATTTTATTTTATTTTCCTTTTGACTCATGGCATCACGCTGTCATCCGAAACCTATTTTAAGAAACATTTTCGCTGGCCTAAGGCATTCCTCCGTTCATGCTTCACCTGTTTCTTTACTAAATCTCTTCTTCACACACACACATCTCTGTATACACAATATTATAAATAACGTGTTTTTTTTTATCGAGGATGAGACAATAATTTGTTTGCATATTTATTTATTTGCTATGTAATTTTTTATTTCAACTGAATGTAATTTTTTACGATTTTAGTTTAACGTGTGACCCTTTTAGATAAGTAAATAATTATATTTTTTATAATGAAAGAAAATCCTTAATTTATCTTGATAAATTAAAAAAATAATAATTTCAGTGTTTTTGCAATGAGTTGCATTTAGATTTTAACGCACTTCTTCCTATATGTTTTTGATATAGCTATAACTTTTCATGAATGTATAATATGCAATTTTAATAGCATCTTTAAAAAACTGTAAATACTGTAAACATTTCTTAAACATTTGGTAGAATTGTTACTTTTAATACGCTAATACTTACCTAATCGAACAAAACTATCTTTTTCATTCATATCTGAATCATGATATGAATGAAAAAAAAGAACGCCGCAGACTTGAAAAGTAAGCTATGTAAATAATTATGAATCTGAATATCAACTATATAGTCTAAATTTTTTTTAAGAAAAAGAAAGACTTGAGCTTACGTGGACGATATGATGTATGATGATGAAAACTATAAAATTTCTTGTTCGTATCCATATAAAACAAATGATTGGAAATATGGGAAATCTTCTGTACAGTCAAATCAGTACGCATGAAGGTTAAAAAAAACCGTCATACACCGCACATTTTGTTGAGCACGAAACGCGTAATCACAAACAAAAATTTCAAATATATCATTATTGCAAAAATTCCTTCAACCTCACAACTTAAAATATTGTTAATTGAGATTTATTATTACAGTAAATTAGTTTGTTTTCGTATATTCCATACCGAATATTTCTAATTTTTGGCATAGAAAAATAGTTTAAAAACTTGGTAAATAGTACATTTTACTAAAGAAATTTTAAAAATTTCAAAATGTACCAAAATCATTCAAAGGATCTTTGGATGGATTCTTACTTTTCCCGATAGAGCTATTTTGTCTAGAATTCAGCTGATAACTATACAAACATAAACTTGGAAAAAAATGTGTACTTGAGATAAAAAGTTTATTATTTTGAAAGAATTATTCTCAATTTTAGTTTCAAAATTGTCTATCTGACGGCTTCAGATGTTTAATCAAACCCTAATATGGTATTGGATGTTCTCAAAAACAATGATGTAATATGCAAACCTTCATAATTTTTCATTTTACTTTTCAAGTCTACACATCTAAAACTTCTCAATATATGTTTTGCATATCGGTGATTATTCGTGAGTTATAAAAAACATTTTAAACTAGTTATAAAACTATTTATTTACACAATGTAAAAAATATTTACATTAAGGAAATATTTAAAAAACAATATTTGCTATATTTTACGCTTTTTTAATTCTATGATGGTGTTTTTTGAAAGAAATAAGGATAAAAAAAACATTTTTAGAGACATATCTCGTTATGAATTCAAAACTTTGATTTGCTACCCCGTATCCCTGTA
Organism: Pholcus phalangioides; assembly: GCF_987345545.1. Classification (NCBI taxonomy): domain Eukaryota; kingdom Metazoa; phylum Arthropoda; class Arachnida; order Araneae; family Pholcidae; genus Pholcus; species Pholcus phalangioides. The sequence goes on along the minus strand of NW_028301604.1, from coordinate 24,025,078 downwards.
AGTTTTTGAAATCCAAGTAATGAAAAGAAATATAATACATATCTAAAAAACGACAAGTAGAAAGAGATCCAGATTCTCTTGCATTGACAATTCATTAAGTTCTTTATAAACACCATAAATATTATTATAAGTATAAATCAAAGTTTTCACGTTGAATTAGCTCCATCGGTAATACAGCTTCCCAAGAGAATTTATTCTACTAATAAATAAAAAAAATAACAACTTGACAATTTTAAAAACTATTAACACATTGTAGCCCGGAGGTTTTATTACAAGGTTCCCATGAGGTGGGGGGCATTCGTTACTATATGTATCCAATTTTTGATTTTCGTGAATGGTCACAAGCCTTAATTCCTCTTTTGGTCGACCACAATATGTTGAAATCGAGTTGCATCGGCTGTCAAGAAAATGATGGAGGGAAAAGATTTTCTGTGAATTAAATAATTGGTGCTCCAGAAATAAATCATGATCCAAAGAAGAAAATAATTGTAAAAGATCTTTATGAAATTTTAAGTTCAAAATATAATCGTGATCAAACTAATGTTCAAAAATATTTGTTTTAAAAAATGAATGACATTACTTATCGGGAGAAGATATCCGGCTGCAATAGTACGCGAATTCATATGTGTGTGCAGTTTAAATACTTTTGGTGAAGGAAGTGTTCTTTGCGATGAATTACATAAAAAAGGCAGTCAACTTAAATGTTTTACGAAAATATGAAGCTTATATTAATAATAATTTGACGAAGCTTTTCAATTAATAATAATTGTTGTACGTGTACGTAGCATAAGAGCAGAGATTATTTCAAAGATTTTATTTTTTTGATTGTTTATTCATGTATTGATTTGTTACATATTTTGAACAAAGTTTTTCGAGTTGCGTCATTACGGAGAAGTTTTAATAAATTTTTAGTTTTGATATATTTGATTTATAAGAGAAAAATTTTGGCCCGTTTTTTACCTTTTTAAAATTTCCTTGGATTTGTTGTTGGAGAAAACGTTGAGATTAATTTTTTTTCTGTCTACTATAATTGCAGAAGCACAAAAACGGTGGTTAAGTGCAAATATAAAAATGTCTGTAAAATTTTTATGCGATGTACTACGATGGTTACACATTTTTGACGTAGAATAATAGCTAGCTGAAATAAGTTCTAGCGGTTAATGATATAATAATGCGGTTTTTTTTATTTCTATCGCATTCAACCCAGCAAAAAGCAAAAGAGCATTCATGCTCTCAAATGTATTAAAGTGCCCTATTCATAGAAAATGTTTTGGTGTTTTTTTTTTGCTATCTTTGACGTACAATTGGTCGTTTGTAACTTGATCACATGCTACACACACACAGGGTGGTTCATATAGAACTGACCCCACAAAATTAGGTGTATTACAAAAGATATCGTACTTATAATTATGCATTTGATATATAACTGACCTTGGAATATGCGTTGTATATTCGAGTGACATTAGTTGTGTTCAGAGCAGTTGTTGAAAGTGGGCGCTGTTTTCTTAGAGAGGCACGCGACCGCTTGATGTTTTAATTTCTCCTTGACGCTTTGCGGTGTACCTTCGGTGATTGAACTGATCGCAGCAGAAATGTTGTTCTTTAAATCTTGTAACGTTTGAGTTTCTTTGTGTCCTTTACTCTGTCCTTCAGAAAATTCCACTATAAGAAATCAGGGCAGCTGAGGTCTGGGGATCTGGGGGTGGCACAACCATTTGGATATGACTGTGGGAAAATAAGCTCTCAATCAGTTTCATGGAGACTTTGGACGTGTGGCAGATTGCAGAATCTTGCAGAAAGTAACCCTGTTTGAGTTCCGCATCATCCACCTGCTCCACGAATTCCTCAAAAATACGGCAGTATACAATGATGTCCACGTTGTGTTGAAAAAGAGTAGTCCAATGATTCGTAAACCAGATACGACTCACCGGACCTCCTTTTTTCTGGGTGTAGTGGTGATCCAACAATCTTATCTGAGTTTACAGATGCCCTATTTCTGGAATTTTGGTTCCCGAAAGGTGGAACTTCATCACTGAACCATGTGACGTCCGAAATTGAGGGATTCTCGCGAACGAATTTCTGAAACCATAACCGTAATCTACACGTTTGTCTTTATCAATAGCAGTCACTTCCTGAACACACACAACATGTATTAACAAATCTTCGCTTTTTTGAGGCCTTTTGACATGTTACATAAGACTTGCCATCCGAAAATTATTCCTTGATTTGACTCAACAAAGCCCACAAATTAATATATCAAATGTTTAGCTGTTACATGCATTCACTACCGAATTATTAGCAAATTCATGAGGGCCGATTCTATAAAAACCACCCTGTATAGGAGTATGCCCTATATGGAGTTTTGATTATAGAATAAATTTATTTAATACTAGAAAAATTATAATAGGCTAGCCTGGTCCTACTGGTTTACTAAATAGAAGTATTAGAATTTGATTAAGAACTACCTCAACACAAAAACTCTTGAGAATTTCATTTTTTCATTTATAATTTGATTTTTCCACAAGTATACACTAAAAGCAAAAAAAAAAATCGAGAAAAAACAAAAACATTCGAAATTTTTTTAGGGAAAATATTTCTAGTTTATTTATGGCTAAGTTTTCATGTTTTAATACTGATTCCTAAACCAGCCGTACTATATTAAAAAAAAAAAAAAATTCTTGAACTTCGTACATAAATATCTGAAAACTTTATCAACTACTTGGAACTTTCAGGTTTCTTTTGTCAAACAATTTGTATTAAAAGTAATGTTATTGAAGCTATGTCAGTACGATATATAGCATTGGCTGTCAAAATATCATTTAAATCATTCATTTTCAACTAAATTCTTCATGTTATCTTTGGATCATTCAAACGTTTATTAAAAATTTTTTTGTGATTTATTAGAGTTGCGGTTCTCAACCTTTTTTGACTCACGGAGCCCTTTCTGGTATATAATTTCTATGGTAGAGCCCCGTAGGTCTATTTTTTATTTATTCATCAAAGTTACTGACTTATTTTTATTATTCAAAAATATTTGACTATTTTTTTTCAAATTTACCAGTTTACTTGAAAATGCAACAAATAAGCGCATTGGTTACATTCGAGCGAATGTAACCGATAGAAATATTGATTGAATTTTTCAAGTTTTATGAAAGAACCTTTATAAAACTTTTCAGCGTAATCCCGGCCTTAGACATTAAAAAAAACACATTCCATACTCTTCAATCTGTTGAATTTTGTTTCGTGGTAACAGGAGTGTATGTCAATTAAAAAGTGTGCTTCAGTTTTTTTCTTGTTCATTCACTTCAAATTAAATTCCAGCAAATACATTCGTAAACTCTCACAGCTCTCAGAAGCTTATGATAAAGCATGTCGTATTGTGTTTGTTTGTTCATGCTCCATCATATCAGTTTAAGACATTGTTAATCATCTCAATTTTTACAGAAATAGCTCATGAATTGAGTGTGAGCATTGCTTAATCTGTTTTGTTATTTTATGTTTATAAAAATTTTACACAACGTTTTATTTTTTAGAACATTCAGTTCTAATTGTGTCAACCCAGATAAATGAAATTCACATTGATTATAAATGAGGAAATAATTTCAACGAATATAAAATTAAGTTTATTCCGTCTTTTAAATATGTGTATTCAGTCAAGAATATCATCATTACTGAAAGTGTGGAATTTACACTCATATTGAACGATAGAAATTCAGTCCACACAATCTGTACATATCATTGTCTTTACCAAAACTGTAGAGTCAACTTTTAATGTCAAATTTTTAGTCACAATATATATAGCAGCTTCTCTTGTTATATTTTAGTAAAATCATAAGCACGTCTTCTTATTTGGCAGCAATTAATTCATCTCATGTTTTAATTGAAGGAAACATACTACATGGGATTTTCATTTTTTATTATAGTGGAATGAGATTGTGAGTGAAAGTCTTATTACTAACCACGACTGAAATTATGAACTTTTATTTTGTAAACCGTAAACAGCCAAAATAGAAAACTCGCGAAGAGTAAAATTACCTAATAGCTCCTCATTTCAGAATTTTTCTGTATTCTCTTGATTGCAGTGAAACTTTTTATAACCCAGTGTTTACATTTTCTGATAGGCTAAATGAAAATAAAAAGCGAAATTTAAAATTCATATAAATGTCGTGAAGAAAATTTAAAAACATGTCACCATGTGAATCTGTCGTCAATATGTACTTATTTATCAGAGAGTACAATAAATAAGATGTGAAATTCGAAAACTCTTCTGCGATAATTTTTTTTTAAACACAACAAAAACAAAATCATACTACTATATTTCTATTTAATTGGTGAATTTTTTTATGTGCTGTGAAACATTGCATTAGTTTTTGAATTAGTATCCGAGACTTCCGATTCTTCCCGTATATTTTTATTAAAAAAACGTGAGAGGTAAAAAAAAAACGCGTGTCCTTTTGAAACAGGGCGGGCGCATCTTCTTGTGGCCCCTTGACGTTGCTATTACCATTGGAAGTTTGAAAGAAGCATAGCAGTTTGAATACATAGCAGTAAAATATTACTCATAAATCTATAAATGTAGCCCATGAGTTTCCCGTGAAATAAATTGATAAAGTACAGTGGTTCAACAAGTGTCTCAACTTGCGATTAATCTAAGTTACGAGTAAAAAGTATTCACTGAAAATGCTTCAATTTTTTGAGCGAATATTTGACTTAGGCCAGAATTACACAGTAAAAGTTTTATAAAAGATATTTAAAAAAAATGAAAGAAAACAAACAATAAGCTTATTGATTGCATTCGCTCGAATGTAACCGATACGCTTATTGGTTGCATATTTAAAGTTTGATAAAAGAACATTTATCAAACTTTTATAATGCAATCCCGGCTTTAAAGCTAGAAACGTACGAGAAAAGTTCACTAGACAATTCTTGGGTGCTTCGCATAAGTCGAAGAAGAAAGCGATCGTCGTATTGTACAGTGGAACGTATTTGTAGGCAAAACTACTTTGATTCTGCTTTGACGACATTTATACTGTATCGTACGAATAGAATACGATTATCAATTAAACCAGCAGTTTTTAAAGTGTGCGACACATCTCCCACAGGCGTCACCAAACTTTATGGAGAGCGTCACGCCCAACCAATTGTGTCGATTCAGTTACAGAAGGAACCGAGTTTATAGGATTTATACAATTTTTATTTACATGGGGGCGCCAGGAGTATATATGATCACAAGGACCAGAGAGCTGTGAAAAAAGCATCAGAAAAAAAAATATTAAACAGCCAACCAACAAATAATATTATTTTCAATGGAAAAGTATGCTTCGTGATACGATTTTTTTTTACCGCGAGTGAATTTCAAGAATGAATTGAATTCGTAACTCGAGGTACCATTATGCAGTAAGATAAATATCATTGCTATGATTTATTTTTCTGTAGAATTTCCTTCGATGAAATATTGTACTGATAGTGAATATGAAAAAAAGCTTCGAAAACCATCTGTGCCATCTAAATATTTAATTTCTGCATTTGTTTTCGTTTCATTCTCGAAAAAGGTATAAAACCATTACTAACCACGAACCGTTTGTTTTCATGAAACTTCAGGAGTAAAAAAACGGGTTTCTCTTATGAAATAGGACCCTGAGTGGACTCATCTTTTTATGGCCCCTTGATGTTGCTTTATCATAAAAAGTATGAAAGAAAATATATCTCAGCGAAATTATTTGCGAGTGACGTAAAGACAGATGGGTGCCCGAAATCTCCAGCAGAGTTACTTGTTTAGATGTATCTGTGTGTTTCTTTAACGTCTTTGAAAAAACTGATGACCTGCTAAGACGGCAAGTCATTACGTTGACCCTGCAACGACTGACCTAGATTTTGTCTTCATAGCTCCAGCCACCAGATGGGGCGACTTAGCAACCCAGGAGGCGTGGCAAAATTGGCATCACTATTTTCAATAGCCTACTTACATGGACTAACAGGTCAGTTCAAGATCTTTTTTTTTTTAATTAAATTGATCGTGATTGTTGTGACTATTGATTTTATAGTTTTCCTTGTATTGGTAGGCATCATTTGTTTTTAGGAGCTAATATATATACACATCCTATTTTGTGCCAGAAGAATAGTTGAAGTAAACATTTATTTCAATACTTATAAAATCCAGCTATTTCGATGCTTCACGCAAACAAACATGAGTAATAACAGCAAGGCATTACAACATGTTGTCATTTACTTGCATTGTAGTGTACCGTTGTATCTTATGGTTTGAAAAATGGTTTTCAATTAATATGTATTGTAATTTAACGTGGCTTACAAAATTAATTTTAAGCTCTTGCGGCTAATTCAAAGCCACTAAAATTCTAATAACTATTTATCCTGAGGTTCCATCCACTTTGAGGGGATTCTAATTAATTCTTATGAACATTTTTTTTCATGTATTTCTTTTTAATCCTGTCAACAAAACTTAACTTTTATTCAAGAACGATGTATAATATCGTGTGATGTTATAAAATTCTCAGGGAAAATTTAAGCACACAAATTTATTTCAATTTTAGTGTTTTTTCCCAGGTTTTGAATGAAAATTACGTGCGGCTTATGTATGGTTCTGGCACGGTGTTTTTAAGAAAACTTTTTTCTGTAGTGTGGCCTTTACATCGCAGTGGCGTAGCATATTTACTTGGACATTACGTTATTTCTTTCAAAAATGTAGTAATCATAAAAACAAGGAAAATGGTAAAAATAAAACCTTTGGATGAAATAATTACTGTGCAATTTACAGTGAATTGCATTTGTAACGACCAAGTTACCACGTTGAAGAGCTTAAGTTCATTTTGTGACAGAAATATTTGCTGGGCTAGCATATAATAGGATTGAACTGCCATTTATATTCAGAAATTTTTGGCACTCTATTGGTCTATGTATTCATATGATGCTCCAGCCATGAAGTAAAAATAAAAGTAATGGTATGAATGTGAATACAAAATTTATACAGTTTTTAAAATGAAGTGAAATCTTGAAATAAAAATGATGACAAGCTTAAAAACTGTGTTTAGCTCACACTTACTATATTTCTAAGTATTTTAAATTGTATAGGTCTTTGATTCATAGTAGGACCTACCCAGCTTATGAGTGACCAGACCTATGAGTGATATTTAGCTCGAAAAATCACTCATAGAGTCTTAAGGGAAAATTTGAATGAAATGCGAAAAAGAAATTAAATATGTTATTTATAATAGTCTTTTTTCGCATTTCATTCAAAGGCATTGGCAACACTGGAGAACAAGAAACAAAGCAAAACGGCAACCCTAAAATTAAAAAAAAAAATGCTATTAGGATTGAAAAGTAAACAGAAGAACTAAACCCACTGATAGATAAAGCGGAAGAATTTGAGATTTGTTTTTGCAAAAGGAAAAAAACCGGTTAAAAGACGTTCACCTCCTTGGCAGGAAGAAAAGGGTTCCCTTATATTGCATTTTTTTTTACCTTTTTCTTTTTTGCTTAATATATCATTTCTTCTCTTTTTGTTCAATAGAGGAAACCCGATCTTGAAAAAAAAACTTGATACATTTTCGAGACAAACTATTACCAAATTTAAAAAAAAGGCAATCGACACAAACAGCATTTGTAAAATAATAAATAAATACGCATTCAAATTACCTAAGAAACGAAACAAATTACTCGATCAGTCTTAGGAACCATAAAATTAAACACCAAATATTGCTATTTTATTTGCTTGCTTTAAATAAAAACTACGTTGCACGTTCACGCTCTCAAAACTGACAAATTGAACTATTCAGCTTACAAAATAACTAAAATGATAAATATCTTTTTAACTCTTAAATCTCGATGTATATCACATTGAGAATAAGCATTTAATTGAAAGGTGAATTTCCTATTGAGAGAATATTTCTCGGTAATCTTTTGTACTCGCCTCTTTTACCAGCAAAATAAAATCATTTAAGAAGTTTTTTTTCCGTGCTCATAATTTTTTTTTCACAGTTATTCACACGTATAGAAAGCCAGAAAAATTAAAAAATCTATTTCGAATGGTACTGCTTATACAAGGCCTCAAATAGGACGTACAGAGCACTCCTATGTTGTGCTCTTTACGTCACTCAAATGTTGTACATAAAATAAATGTATTGAAGTGATACTATGTATTTACTAAATATATAACCACCTTCTCTGTGATTCAAACTGTAGTAAAAAAAAATTGGGTTGCAAAGTTCAAGATAAAAGAAAAGAAATGCCAACGAACATTTTAACAAATTAGTGAAATCACAGCCACATATACACACATGCTCTGCAACAAAAAAAGAGTTATTGTTGTTTTAATTGGGATATCTATCAGCTATCTATCTACCAGCAATCTTAAAATATGAGACAGAAAGAATATGACCTCATCTCATGTGCAACAGTAAATTCGGATTTTTATCTTCCAACTAGTTGCAGTAATGAACGTTTAAAGAACCCTTTGAACATATGTAAAGCTATACATTTAAGAGTTAAGAACTTCAAGATTCATAATACAAAATATATTATAGTATTGTTAAATGTGTTCAATATATATGTATATATAACTTACAGGAAAATTTAAATGGAATGTGCCAACTGTAAATTGAAAACGCGCACATATTTTTTTTAATTTATTCATCCTGTACGTAAATAAAAGTATTGTTATAAGATAATATTAAGATTAGATAAGATAATTCTGTTCATTTAATCAAAATACAGATAAAAAATATTTTGGGGCTAAGCTGACTTGTAATCCCAAAAAATAATAATTATACGTATGCCGATACAAATAATAATGAAAAAAAAATAATTCTACATATACAAACGTCTTTTTCAAAGAATTAGAACACCCCAGAAATTTACGAGAGCAGGTCATGAAATGCTCAAGCCTGAAAGCCCAAAGTACGAGTACGGACGTAATTTGTATTTTCATCTTCTAAGAGGTTCTTCTTGAGCATTTCGGTGGCAAAAAATTTTCATATAAAATGAATTAAGGTTTGAATAAATTCAATTTATTATTAATTCTCAATTAATAGTTTAATAGAATAATTAATTTTTTCCTCTTTGTTTCAAAACTTGAAACACTTCGAAATTTTTTTTTCAAAAAATTAGAACATCTGACATAAAACGAATTGTTATATAAATATTTTCATGCAAATTTACATCAACTTAATCGAATTCGTGTTTTATGTCTTTCATCGCCATGTATGTATAAATCTAGATTCGTTCAATCTTCGCAATACGGGTAGAAAAACGGTAAATTTCTGCAAAAGCAAAATTATATGTGTATTTGGTAGGACCGTATGAGGAAACACGTGCTGATATCGTAGAAATATGTTGTGTTGTGGCCATCTTTAGCCTTGACCATGGATTTTATGCATCAAGACATTAAATTTATGGACAATGTCTCATTTTCCGTAATACATAATGGTGGTTACAGTTCATATAAAAAATGTATTTGCTGATATGCAGTAGAAGATATCTTAGCTGCTACATTATTTCACTGTTCTGGAATCAGCTCATCGTTACTGCAGAATTTTTTGACCATGTTCAAAGCCTGATTTACAGAGAAACAGTTCATGATCATCTGTTACGAAACTTCATGATCATCTGTTACGAAACTTCATGATCATCTGTTACGAAACTTCATGATCATCTGTTACGAAACTTCATGATCATCTGTTACGAAACTTCATGATCATCTGTTACGAAACTTCATGATCATCTGTTACGAAACTTCATGATCAACCGCTGCAAAACTTCATGTGAAACTATGTTTTCCAAATTTTCCTAACCATTCTTATGCCATGAAGGAAATATACTTTCATTAACGTGTTGCAATCTAAACTTTCCGATACTTTCCATACTCTTAAAATCACGACAAAAAGATTCGGATTTTGAATGTCACACCTTGATCTATAAGTTGAAAAACACAATCGGTATTAAGTGGTACACAGTCTCGATGCACTTCAGCTAAAAAATGTTAAAATCAGTATTAAATAATAAAAAATAAAAAGAACAGTATAGTAAAACAGAATTTTCAAACTTGCATCAGTTTTTTAAAATTTGTTGTTTAACAGCTTGATCGAAAAAAGAAAATTCTGGCTTGTTGTAGAATTTTTCCAAACTAAATTTGCTCATACAAAAATCATGATTTGTTTTCCTCTCTCATGATTTTTTCGACTAGTACTTCTGCACAGTATTTTCTGTTCTCCCCTTCCCTTTCATTTATTATACAGGGTGTTCTGTTAATGGACCAACAAACTCCTACGGTTGTTAGTAGACATCAAGAGGAACAAAAATTACAATGCAACATGATGTCGCAAACCACGTTGAGAGGGTGAAAATAGCGAAAAACGCATGCAGGGTTCAACGTCATGCTGGAATGACAAAAAGTACAATAATAACTACAAAAAGATTTATTTGATTAATTATTACAAGAGTTGTTGGACGTGGTGGACGCTGACGTCATTGCACAGTCTACAACGGCGTAAAAACGATTCCCGGACGCGCTTCAAGATACCAGGTATGCTTACTACTGCAATAGCGCTAATTTATGTCGTCCGCAGCGTGTAATCCTACCCCCCATGCGTTTCGTGATGCTGCTTACGTCAGATATGGTGAGCGAACCCACGAACGCATTCAGCGATCAACTGACATCCACCTTTCGTCTCCTCTGGACTTAGAGCCTGCATGCGTTTTTCGCTATTTTCACCCTCTCAACGTGGTTTGCGACACCATGTTCCATTGCAATTTTTGTTCCTCTTGATGCCTACTAACAATCCTCTGAGTTTGTTGGTCCATTAACAGAACACCCTGTATATGTTATTATTATTTGTTATAATTGTACTTAATTTTCTGTAAATATCTACTCTTTATAATGCTGTGATTGCCAGTATGAGCCAAGTCGGTTTCTTGGCAATTTTTCTCTCCCCGTTTCTGGTATAATACTGTTTTTCTTGAAAACAAATATATTGATCGAATGAAAAAAAAACTTCGAATTGTCAAAACAATTCGAAAAATGTTCGAATTAAACAAGAAATTTCAGCATTAAATTAGATAGAAATTTCTAGGGAAGTTCTACTGTATTAACAAGCAAAACGCCTTAGCCATTTCCTCATCCCAATATAAACTATCAGAGATGTCATTGGAACTAATACAAATACAAAGGCCATAACATTAGCCCAATGAAGTGGCTGAAAAAGACGGCCATAAAAAAAACATGGATGTCGAATATAGCAAAAAATAAAAAAAACATAAGTGAATCAAGTGAATTATGCATTACAAAGATTGAGGAACTATTATTGAAATGATTCAATATGAATCAGCGAATGAAAAGTTGAGAAACTGGGGCAAATCAGGGCTGGAGGGAGAGAAAGAAAACAATTGATTTCAGGATGTGTTTATTGATCTTGACCCATGCGAGGGTCAAGGCTCTTGCCGATAGCATTAGACATCCTCGAAAAGCAAGTACAAATTCAGAATGAAAAAGAAATTACTCGGGAAAAGACCTTCTATATATATATATATATATATTATATAATGAATATATATATTCATTATTTTACTTGTTTAGATCGTTCCTACCGTGTTTCCCCGAAAATAATATATACCGGTCTTACATTAATTTTTTGCTCTAAAAGATGCAAAATCTTATTTTCGGGTTATGTCCTATTTTTCCGATGCACAAAAATCTATAGTAATTATCTGTAAACGTCTATAAATTTTGTCTTGAATTTCTTGCGACTTCATTTACCGAGAGCCATTGGCCTTAATCTCTTATGTCCAGCAAGAGAGCTCTCCTAAACTGAGCATTTCTTGTCTATAGGGCCTGCTCCAAGCGCATTGGCAATACAGCGGTCACTGATTTGATCCCTGGGTAAACCCTATGCGTTAAGACGACCCTGTTTTTTTCAATAGATTATTTAATATACCTACAATACCACGAATCTCGAAATAGGCAGTCATTCTTGAGTGAATCCTTACTGTGGAGAAGTCTATCTCTCGTCTAATGCACCCATTTGAGTATTCACAGTTATTTGATTAATATTGCCATTTGTTTCAAGTATAAATTTAATAAACAGATGGTAAAAACAAAGTAATAAATTTAATATAATTATTTTAACTGAAATTCAATGTATTTGTCGAATGTAGTAATAGACGTAAAATTTTGTCGTCTGGCTGACGATTTCGACTAGGGCTTATTTTCGGAGAAACACGGTAGTTTCACATTGCGTCGCTCCAGTGTTTTATAAAGTATAACGTACTAGCCATAATACCCGGTAATGCTCGGGTCTGCTTCAATTACTGAGAGGAGTGAAAAAGTGACAAACCATCATAAAGGAACGAACTGTTATACTTAATACTGGCAGGATTAAAGGCGTGATAGACCATTGTAAAGACATATGCATGCCTGAAACGCATTGTTAGGAAACCACGGCAACCGAAGTAAACATTCCGAAAGTGGCTGTTACGGCTCAGGAACCATTGTTGCCCGACGGTTTTTCACCCATTTCTGGCATATTTTCCCAGCTCTGATCAATTTTTAAAGTAAGCTACGGTTCAATCCCGGTCCTGTTTGGTATATATGCAAAATTTGGCGACGATCGGTCTCAAATTGTAGATTTTTATAAATAACAAACATACATACTTTCACATTTATATATAACACATACACAGTGTCCCACAATCGGCTGAAGGTTTTCAAAATGGGATAGCCAGAAAATTCTGGCAGATATTAAAGTAATTCTTGCGGAATATAAATGTGTAAAGTCAGGAATTTCAGCTCCGTCATTCATGTTTCAAGGGATTGTATAGTTATTAAAATAAAAAAAATTAACTTTCTAGATGGACACCTCGTTCCCAAAAACCCAATTATAAAGTTGTTACCCTGACTTTCTGATGCCAACAAAAAAATCTCCACCTTTATAAGTGCAATATTCGCAGAGATATCTGAGTTCAAAAATCGGAGAAAAGTTGGAATAAGCATTGTCTGTTAGTTTTGTTGTTCTTCTAGAACTTTCCTCCAATTTTTGAATTCAAATGTCTCTGCGAATATTGCACTTACAAACGTGGAATTTTTTTTTGTTGTTGTTGGCATCAGGAAAGACAGGGCAACAACTTTCTAATTTTGTTTTTGGGTACAGGGTGTCCATATAAAAAGTTAATTTTTTTTTTTATTTTAATAATTATGCAACATGAATGACGTGGCTGAAATTCCTGACTTTGCACATTTATATTCCGCAAAAATGACTTTAATGTCTGTCACTGTTTTCTTGCTATCTCATTTCGAAAACTGTCAATCGATTGTGGGACACTTTGTACATATATGTCAAGCAAAATCTCTAAAATACCATTAAGAGTGTAGCCACGTACACTGCTCAAAACAATTAGGGGAGCACATGGTTTTAACAAAATTACGCAAAGATGTATACCGATAAGTAACATAAAATGAATCATCCATAATTTAAAGCCTAGCAGGAAACGGAAGAAGAAAACTTCATATGCAAATCAAAGTTCATGACGTCAAAAACCAGAAAAAGGAGATAAGGGCAGAAATCGGGATGTTGCAGAAACGTCTGTTTTACTGCCGTAACTGTGAAATTCAATTGCGCAGTATTTTTTTTTTGAGACAAGGTGACTTGAGGACGTCTCAACAACGTGATTTACCGGAATCCATTTCATGGCGTGTTATAGGCACACTGGAATCCGGGCATACACAACGTAGTGTCGCGGACGCTGTTGGAGTCGCCAGAAGTGTTGTTGCAAGGCTGTGGAATCGATTCCAAGAAACAGGAAATGTTAGACGTCGACCAGGGCAAGGTCGGCCACGCGCCACTACAGCAACTGATGACGGGTATGTACGGTTAACAGCCCGTCGAAACAGAACAGAGAATGCTACGCAGCTGCAAAGACGGTTGCTCTTGGCAACAGGACGAAGGGTGTCCAGCCAAACAGTACGTAATCGGCTTCACGAGGGAGGGCTCTATGCACGTAGGCCAATGGTCTGCATTCCGTTGACCCCACGCCACCGTGCGGCCCGAAGAAGATGGGCTGCTGAACATCGAGATTGGGAGCAACATGATTGGAGCCAAGTGCTGTTTACAGACGAGTCCCGATTCAGTCTGGAGTGTGACACCCGACGTGTTCTGGTATGGAGGGACAGGGGCACTCGAAATAACCCCGCATTCGTTCGTGAAAGGTCACAATACAGACGAGCTGGTTGGATGGTATAGGGTGGAATCATCATAGGCGGACGTACGGACCTGCATATCATTCGGAATGGCACTTTGACGGCGCGAAGGTATGCAGACGAGATACTGCGACCTCATGTCATCCCTTAAGCTGGAGCCATTGGAGATTCCTTTGTTTTCCAGGATGATAATGCCCGACCGCATAGAGCTCGTCTGGTGGAGAACATGCTTGAAGCTGAAACAATACAGCGTATGGAATGGCCAGCGTGCTCTCCTGACCTGAATCGCGACCAAGGCCGCCTGTTACTGTCCGAGACTTACAGATTGCACTTCTTGAGGAGTGGAACAGTATTCCCCAAAATCTGATCGATAACCTCATCGCATCAATGGCAAACGGGTGTGCAGCAGTCTTAGCTGTTCGAGGAGACCATACGCCCTATTAAAACTCATGCATCATGTCTAAACAGTACTTTTTTTTATCGTTTACATGTAACCAAATTGTTGCCCTAAATCATCTTTTCATGTTTTTTCCATATTTTCAAAGAATTAAAGCTTAATTCCAAATTTTTTTACGTCTTTTTTCTGTATTGCGCATTGATACGCGTGTACTATCCATTGTATGCCAATACGTGGCTGTCTCGCACGGTTTTCTTCACTTTTTTACTTGCTCCCCTAATTGTTTTGAGCAGTGTATATCAAGCGAGAGAACTCACAAAATATTAGATTATAAATTAACACATTATCAAAGCCTATACAGGGTGCATAGCTAACTCCTCGAACCGCAAATTATTTTCGAACCGTTGATCCTAGAGGCATACTTCCAATTAGAAAAATTATTCAAATAATGTGTGGACCTCAGATACGTCATTCATATTGCAAGGGTTTGTATAGTTATTAAAATAAAAAAAATTACTTTTTATTCCAACACCTTGTGCTTAAAAATCCAATTAGAAAGTTGTTGCCCTGTCTCTCCTGATGCCAACAAATGAAATTCTACGTTTTTAAGTGTAATATTCACTGAGATATTTGAATTTGAATAATACAGAAAAATTGGGGAAAAACAGCATATAAACTAGCAGAAAAATTATCCCCCCCCCCTCATTTTATGCTGTTTCCCTCCCCCAATTTTCTTCATTTTTTGAATTCAAAAATATCTCAGCGAATATTTCACTTAGAAACATGGAATTTCTTTTGTTTTCCTGGAAATTGAATTTTTGTGCTTGCGCGCGCGCGCGCGCGCGCGCGTGTGTGTGTGTGTGTGTGTGTGTGTGTGTGTAAACCCATACTTTCCCGTTTTTAAATTGAACAACTACAAAAAAAGGAAGAACCAAGTAAATTTCATAATGTAAAGTGATAAGCCATATTTAGATTGCACAAAAAAATAAATCTCATTATCCACATGTTTCAGTTAACTCATGTGCAATGCAAATTTCCATACTTTTTTTCGTGTAAATTTTTTCTCATAGAAACAGTTACGTTTTTAACCAAAAGACATGGACTGGATACCATAATAATTTATTTTTCACCAAACGTTTTAGGAAAAAATGTTTTTTGAGTAAATTTTCATCGCAATCGTCTCAAATAAAAAGAAGTTTGTTTTGCTTTGACACATAACAATGAAAAACACGTTCGTGTCTGAAAAGAAAGAGGTCTTCACGCAAGAATAATATAAGAAAACAAGAAAGATCTAGTCATATGGCCATTAACCATAGTTTTACATGTCGGTCAGTGACAAGTTTCGTTACTTCACAAACTTGCTCGAAGAAAAATAAATAACTTGATGCCACATGAAGCAAATAAAAGATCTCGTGTGACCTGTTGATTTTTATTTTTAGTTCATTTTTTGTTGCTGTCACGAGAGCAACTATTGTTTGATTCAGGCGAGGAAATTATCACGTCCGTTTGATCATAATAAATGAATCGTGAAGTGCCAACGTGTCCTTCTTAATTAGACATTTTATATAAGTTCAGTAGGTTGTAAAGCTTCATTGCGTCTTGCAAACCATTTGATTCTAATTAGCCGAGATAACAAAAACATACATATCAACTAGATTTCTTAAACTTAACTGACAATGAGTCTTAAGGAAAACTCAAGTGTTCCTCTGTATAAACATACGCATTAAACCTTAAATGCATAATTTTTTTTGAGCTGATAACTTTTTCATAGTTACTCACACGTTTAGAAAGACGGAAAAACCATTTAAAAAAAATCTGTTTCGAATTGTAACTGCTACTGCTTATACAAGGTCTTAAAGATGACGTACAGAGCCTCAAAAAGTCGCATATAAAATAAATGCATGTATATATATATACATACATATATATATATATATATATATATATTTTTTTTTTTTTTTTTTTTTTTTTTTTTGGTGATTCAAACTACGGTAAGAAAAAATTCGGGTTGCAAACGTCAAGATAAAAAAAAATAAATGCAACCGAACATTTTAACAAATTACTGAAATCACAGCCACACACACACACGTTCTCTGCAACAAACAAAGAGTTGTCGGTAATTGAGATACCTACCAGCAAATTATTTATATATATATATATAATATGAAATAAAAAGAATATGATCTCACCTCATGTGCAATAGCAATTTTGGATTTTTATTTTCAAACTGGCTGCAGTAATGAACGTTTAAAGAACCCTTTGCACATATGGCAAAGCTCTATGCATTTAAGGGTTAAAAAAAAAAATCTCGACAGGTTTTTTTTCATTTATCATACATTTTTTAATGTTATTCTGTTTTAAAGTTCATGGAATTTTTTCTGGCAGTAATCGGGTGCATTAAAAAATGGTTTCTAAAATAGCCTAGCTGATTTTGTGTCCTCCTCGTAAACTTTCATATCAGGAAATAAAACGTTAAATAAAAAAAAACGATTATTTTCGCAAATTATAATGGTCGAAAGTGAGAAAGTATCTCAAAAAAGAAAAAAAGAGAAAGACTGACGTTAGAAATCCAAATAACTTGCTGAATTCCTTTTCGATTGGAACTTGAGACATCTTCTGTCGATCAGACTTTGATAATAATGGTTCGTAATAATCATAATGAGGAAGACCTGTTGACCAACACTGATATGAATTGTTCCGGTACGAAACTAGATTAAAAATAATATTCGGTGCGTGGTTCGGAAGGCTATGATTCGTTCATAGTGTTGCTCGAAGCCGTTTTCGAACGAAGCGGATATTATTAAAAGATATCCAGAGGCAGATTTTGGGTCTTCTATTATGTAGGTTATGCGTTTTAACTGGCGTTAGAGTAAAAGTAGCAAAACTGAGAGTGATAAGAACATACCGTAATGAAGGTTGTTTGCAATGTTCTTTTGATTTCACGAACTAAAAAGAAAAGATTGTAAATATAAACACAATATTTAAAAAAAACACGGTTTTTAGAGATTTCCCTCACTGGCTGAAAATATGGCGTCTATGCTGGTTATAGCGATAAGAAAAATGGGTTTCATTCGACGTTAGTTCACGAAAGCTCAAAATGGTGGGTACTACAAAAATTCACAAAACTCGTGAGACAAAAAAAAAATTTGTTTTATTTTTCTTATTTTTTAATATTATTTTTCATCAGTCAAATTTGTGCTTGAAACCAGAAACTCTCTTTTCAGTTGCTGCTGCTCTACATATTCGGCCGCAAACCTGTCGCAACTATGGAGGCCAAATAGGAACATGTATGTTTGTGTGGGAGTGCATCAAAACTGAAGGAAAACATTTGGGTACATGTGTCGATGGATTTCTTTTCGGCAGTTGTTGTGCCCACAATGAAACTTCGAATATCGTCGGAGGTTCTGTAGTAGATCGCTACACTTCTACAAGTGAAGCTAGTAGTATATCAGCTCATCAGGCATCAGGGGCATTAATAACTTCGTCTACACCAGTAACTACAGCTCGACAATCAACCAAAGTAACGAGTGCACCGACACGATGGCCACCCGTGACTCAATTATTAACACGATTAACAACCAAACCAGAAGTATTTTCAACAAAGACAGGTGTCCGAACATCGACCGCACCGAACGAAGAAACGGGTAAAATAGCGTATCATCAATAATAAATTTTGAAATAACACATTATTTTATTCTTCATATAATTAAAATACACTGAGGTAAGTGAAACCAATGTTTTTATTAGTTCCAGTTCAACCTAGCACCTACGTAAGAAATATCAACGAAACTTTTTGAAAATATGGCAGCAAGTTTTTGTTTGGAATCGCTCTCTTTTAAGTCTTGTGCTTTAGCCTCGTATAGCTCACATTGTCCCCTTTTCAAGGTTAATTTCATGTTTTAGTGGGGCGCTGGTTTTACTTGCCCCCTCAAGGAGGGAATTGTAACCTGAGGCTCATTATGCTTTAAAAATATCATGATGATTCATGAATAAAAGAAGTTTAAGAGGTCTCATACCTTTTAACACGGTGAACAAAAATATGCTCTAGTAGAAATATCATCGAACGTACTATTGAATTATTTCAAATTTTTTTAAGAAATTTCATTTACATTTGTAATTGTATATGCTGGTATAAAGTTCTACATATATCTCTAATACTTAATTTTTTGAAAATTTTCAAAAAAATGCATTAAATGCAAAAAAATTGCATGACATCAATGTAATTGAATAAAAACTGATTAAAGATAAAATAAAATTGTGAGGTCATGAAATGAAGCAAAAGATTGAGATTTCATTGACTCAACTTATTTAAAAAAATTTTAATTTCAAAATTTGTTATGTAAAATTTTATATGTGTAAATATATGTAGATATGTAAACCTATACTGGCATACGATATGATATACAATCAAAACTTTCACTGTTGGGCCATTGAAAACAAGTAGATATGGTAACGATTCCTTTTTCCGAATTTCGCTTCACGACGAGTCTAAACTTCGGTTAGTTGCCCAATGAGCATCTTTACTGACGCTTTATTTGTGAATTTGACAAAACCCCAGTCACCAACCTTTGCTTCTGAAAATTTTTTTGACATTATGTCTATAGTTTCGTTCTTCCTCTATTTTGAGACACTCATCTTTTAAGTCTATAGAAGCAGCTAGCGCTGACTCAGAAGCTTTATATCTTTCTTCACATTTGTACCACAGTTGATAAAACCAATGCAAATAGGTATGGGGGTCAATGTAAATGTTTTCTTTCACTTGCTTCAGCACAGGGTAAACGTGGAGAAAAAGTGTGTAACCCTCTTAATTTCTACTTTATCTACATAGATGTCATAGTTATATTGAAATGACAGATAAAATAAAATAAGAAAGGAAGAAACTTTTATCAAAAAATCGATATTTCGATATTAGGTCAACTCGCACGTTCAGAAATAGTCGAAATGTTAAACATGTTGTAAGGGCACAACATGTAGCGACATTACCACAAACCTTAACTTCTGTATATGAAGTTTCCTTGTAACCTTGTATGAGCAGCTATCGTAACAGTTACATTTTTACCGCAAAAGACCGTTCCCATAACCTAACTGAATTTAGCAAACAATGTGTAGTTCCACTTACCCCCAATTCCCACTTACCTCAGTTTACCTTAATTAGCGCAGTCATTTTCTATTATAGTCCGTCTCAAAAGTTTAAGCATGAAAGGAATATAACAAATACGAAGGGAAATTAATAGCAAATACACTCTCCATATTTCTGCCAGTTAGGAATCTCAATATCATGTCTACTACAGTTTATAAAGCCAATGCAAATAGATACGGGGTTAGTATAAATGAATTGAGTTCCACTTGCCGCAGCACAGGGTAAACGTGGAGAGAAAGTGTAACCTTCTTAATTTTTTTTTTAACCTTAAGAGATGTCATAATTATGTTGAACACATGAAAACTGTCACAACTAATAATTTAATCGTGATTTTTGATGTGAAATAAAAAATTGGACATTTGAATCTGTCGCAAAAGTTTAAGCACAACACAATAAAAATCTGTTGTAACACATACAATCCCAAAATTAAGTGCCAATGATATTTTATTGTCCCTGTATCACTTTGAAAAAACGTGTTCCCATTGACAGATTCATATTTTGAAGGATTTCTGGCTTCAAAGAATGCCAGCATCTTCGATAGCAATACGAAGTCCTTCTAGAAGATTTTATTGCTCTTCATGCTTATAAACCTCACGGATAAGAATGCCACAAAGATTCTTCAACAGACCCGTGTTTAATGGCTAGTTTGAAAATAGCAAAATTTATTGTGAGAGCTACTGTTTTGTGCATGTTGAAGTAGGAATGGAAGCATAATCACATGCTGAAACTCTCATCCCAAGAGGTTCAAAAAATGGTAGCAAATGTTGCTTGAGTGTTTCCTGATTCTTCTTCGAGTCTTATCTTCCCTCAAGAATTGACTATTCAAACCAAATTCTCTTCAAATCATCAGTAATTTGCCACCTTTTCATAATCCGAAGATAGCCCTTGGCTCTTTCTTAGTCATGCCAATGAGTGTTCCAGCATCGTGGTCATCGGAATTTCACTTTTTGCCTTTCTGATTATAACCTTTCAGCCATTTGTTTCCATAAGAAATGCACTTCCTGGCTGCACTTCAATCTCATCTCTTGTGATGTTGTTTTAGACATGGTATGCACACCATTTCTTTTGCAGTTTAACGAAGTTGCGGTCTCTTATGCATCTATGTGCAGTATCTCTTGATATATTTAGATACAGATTATATTTTTTCACATTTTTCACTTGGTACAAAAATATGTTTTCAGATGACATCATTCTCTAGACCATCCTGTCTGTCCAAATACATATTGCACAAGTGGCCTTCCAGTTCTCTTTTATTCCTCAGAAACGTTCTTTTTTGGCAAGAACTTGATATATACCACGATTTCATCAGTTAAGAACATTAGAAATTTGTCCAACAGTCTTATCTTCCGATTTGCACTTGAAGATTGTATAAATCCCCTCCTATGTGAACTGTAATGACTTTAGCATGTTGATTCAAAATGCTAAACTAAACTTTCCCTTTGCTTTATACCACTTTGAAAACACGTCATTTCAGCCGACACAATACGTCTTCTTTAAAATTTGCATAAAGTGTTTAAACTTTTGAGACAAAGACTTCCCACCAAAATTTAAAAGTATATCTTATTTTAAGTATTTACCAATGTCGAGTTCGATAAAATATATTTAATGTATTTTATTTGGATTGCACTTCAATTATATAACTATGAATATTATTTTGAAATGTGTGTTTTTAAAATGGGATAAAACTTTTGAAACGTATTGTATTATTATTATTGTTAACAATATGAATTTTTTTCTGAACCATTTCTATTCAAATACATTTGAAGCTTTTGTAAGCGTCGATATTTCTTTGTATAGTTGTAAACTAATGAAACACGTACGTTTCCAAACAGCATGTAGCGGAAATCATAATAAGCTTCGCTAATTGCACGCCTTTGCTATATATATATATACACACAGGATACTATTAATAAAGTAAAGTTTAAAATAAGGTAAGAATATAAGTGGAGTTATTTATAGGCGCCCACATAAATAAAGAAAAACAAAAATATAAGAACTATACATTGACCATTTCTCATGCTTTTACTTGTTCACATCATCGTCATCATTTTACGACCGCTTTTGGTCAGAATCATCTTTCACTTCTCGACATTTTAAATGACCATTGCGATGCATCTCGCATTTTTAAATTCATCAAAGCCATTGGTTTATACGACAAATTATAGTTTTTACAATCTGTCATTGCTTTGCGTTTCATGCATACTTTTACCTTTTGACATGACAAGAACAAGTCTTTTATTAATTTTATATGGACATTTGTTTTGGTGCAGCTTGACCTAGAGGGTTCTTGCGCCAAAAAACTCAAAATTTTTGTGCATTGCAATGCTTGTCAAGTAAAGAGAAACCGAAATCATTCTTACCGCCATCTAGTGTAAGTTATCATAACTGTTGATCAGCTCCGAAACGAAACTATATATAGTTACCATTACCATATGTGTGTGTGTGTGTGTGAACATTAATTCGAAGCCCCGCGTTAACGCACATTTCCTATATGTAGTGTTCACTATATATAGGAGAAGAATATATATATATACTCACTATATACCTAGGTTACACCTAGGTTAACAAACGCCTAGGCTTACGAATTTTTCGACTAACGAAGATTTTTTTCCCGAGGTTTCTCTGCCTTGGCTAGCGAATACGGACTCGGCTAACGAATATTTTAGTTGATAGGGACCCACGCACTAACATAAAACAGCCGCATCGTGCGGTAAATTTTCGTGACAACCAAAATGAATTGTCACGAAAGAGTGTAAAGTAATAACATGTTGGTACTTCATCTTAAAAAACAACATAAATGAGGGTAAAATGCGTGTTACTCTCATTATGCTGTTTTTCCCCACCTTTTCTACATTTTTTAAATTCAAATATCTCAGAGAATATTGCACTCGGAAGCGGGTTTTTTTCCCCTTTGCCTCAGTAGAGACAGGGCAACAACTTTCGAATTGGGTTTTAAGCACAGGGTGTCCGTATAAAAAGTAATTTTTTTCTATTTTAATATTTATACAACCCCTTACAATATGAATGACGTATCTGAGGTGCACATGTTATTTAAATACTTTTTCTAATTGAATCAACGGTACTCCAGTAAAATGGGCTGCGAGATGTTGCATATGCATCCTGTATGTCAATTCCGTTCATAGTAATTGCATAACCAATATACAGTCGAATCCCTTTATAACGAACTCCAAGAGACCGAAGGAATCACTTCGTTATAACAAAATTTCATTATAAAAAAATTTCCGATTTTTAACATGCGCAAAAAAAAATTCGTTATAAAAGAATTCGATTCTAAGGAAAAAATAGTTATTTACGTTCTAGATAATAAAAATAATGAAGTTGAATTTTAAAAATAACACAAAGCAACTCAACTCAATTAAGCATTGAAGTTTTTTGCACAAGTTTTACTTAATTAACATTTTAGAGACAAATAAGTCGTAATTTTTTTTTTATTTTTGCACAAGTATTGTGGAAAAGCCGAAGAAACAACAAATCCGTATAAAGTATACGCATGGTCAAACAAATGGTCCGGAAGGTTCTCTTGATCTGATAAATATCGTTTTAGAGTTCCAAACCTGCTAAGGCTTCAGATGCAGTAGGTACCAAAGCATACTGTAGTGAAAGCTCTTCTTCGTCACTGCTGTCCGCAAGCGATTGTTCATTGTTTTCTTGTATCATACGAACGATATCGTTGTCTGTTGGCAATTCCGAAATAAAGACGTCATCGTCACAGAAAAGAAATCGTATAGCGTCCATTCGGAACAGACGTTTCTTTTGCGATGTGTTCCCACTTTGTGGAACGGTTCAGTGTTTCACGGAATTCTGCTGCGATTAAATTTGCTTTCTTCCACCCAGGACTCACTATTTCTTTATTATCAAGCTAGTGGATACATCTCAGCAGTTTCGTACGGTATTTTCCTTTCACCACCTTAATTATGCATCGGCCAAATGGTTGCAAAACAGACGAGCAGTTAGGAGGTATGTATTCGATGTGAATGCACTCTAATTTTGAAAATTCAATGTGGGCCGTGCAATTGGCGATAAGAAGCAGGATATCTTTCTATTTTTTCGCTTCATTTTTCCATAGAACTTTACTAGCCCCTCATTTAAAATTCTTGTAGTCATCCAAACCCTTCGACTTGATTTGTAATTAAAAGGCAGTGATTTCACGTTCTTCAGGCATCATGGATTCACAAATTTTCCGAATCAATATAACTTTTCTTCTTTTCGGTTCCGTTCATATGGCAGCAAAACAAAGCAGTTAAGGGTCACTTGGAGTTTTTGCCACCAAATGTACTTGCCTTTTTTTAATGTCAAAGTTTTGTTAGGTAACAGTTGGAAAAAGATTCCGGCTTCGTCTGCGTTAAATACATCGGAAGGATCATATGACTTTATCACTTTCGCTATTTCACCAGCTTTCCATTCATTCACATTTCCATATCAACTGAATTTGCTTCCCTGCAAATCTGTTTTGCTACCACACTATACCGTTCTTTGAAACGATTCAGCCAACCGACACTTGCTTGAAAGTTTTCGCATCCAAAAGCACTTGCGAATTCCAAAACCTTTTCTCCTATGACTGGACCGGTAACTGGCGCATTTCGGGAACGAATGTCCTGAAACCAGGTAAACACAGCTGCATCCACATCTTGTAAATTCGAAAGTTAGATCTTTTTCCTAGGAGATCCAATAACTACTGTTTGAATTTTCAGTATTTCAATTTCGTCCGATTTTTTCAAAAACGTTGAAAAAGTAGATGGAGTTGACTCTATTGACTCTTTTGTTTTTCGGAAACTCGTTTTCGAGTTCGTTATAACGGATTTTTCATTTCGTTATACCGGAATTGCACAATACATTGTTGCTATGTAAATTGATTTGAAGGATTGGAAAAGTTTTCGTTACAACGAGATTTTTGCTATAACGGTATGCGTTATAACGGGATCCGACTGTATAAGTACAACACTTCATCTTCAGGAAGTTTCGATGATTTCAAACTATTTTAAAACCTCTTATCAAAAATTAGTACGTTTACTGAAAGTAAATAAAATCAATTTTTTTTATGTACGAGTTCTCTAAATTTCGAAAATAAAATGCTATTATTAATTAGCATATTGTTATTCTGAGTTTCGATACAGTAATGCAAAATTTATTTCAGTACTTTAGTTTTTAAGAAAAACTTTAACTAAATTTATAATTTATTTCGATAAATTTATTAATGGTGCATAATGTACTCTTGAAATTTATTTAAAATAATTATTTCTCAGGATACTTTAGCACCAAGCCTGTTACATGGAGTTTCAGTGTTGATCGCCCAACTGCCACATCTAGTACTTTATCAACGACTACGACATCGACTCGTTACTCTTCCAGGCCTCCTTCAGTATCCAATAGGCCGTATTTCCCACCAAGACCAACTTGGGAGCCGTATGCAACTACGATTCTTCAAGCAACATCAACTAATACTAGTAAACCGACGACGGATTTTTCTGCTCTCACTGCAGAGCGCAATAAGTTGACGACAGAAACGCCTAATGTACACGAACCTGTATTGCTACCAAGCACGCCAAAGCCATTTACAACTCAAAAATCTACCACTCACTTTAGTTTGTTTGATTTTCTAAATCGCAATTACACAGTATTCTTTCCTACAACTAGACGGACAACAACTTTGTCAATCATGCCATCTATTCCGACGTCATCTCCGTTGTCAACAGTAACCACGAGTTCAGTAACATCAAGTAGATTCCCAACTAGGCCTACATGGAAGCCAATCGTAGTGACAGCAAATCCTTCTCGGCCTTTCCCAAGCTCACCAACTCCAGCAATCATGTCGACCGGAACCCCGAAAACAAAGAATCGTAAGATATTTACACATATTTTATACTCTCTATTGCAATAAGATTTTTTTTCTAAATTTGGCAGCTTCATTGATGTGAGCTGATCAAGTATCGACTTGATCATCAATTTTGTGCGGAGAGAAAACTTTCTTCAAAATACAGTCGACACTCGTTATAGCGATCATTCCATTACAACGACCGGTAGGATAAGTCCCAAATGTTTTCATAGAACGACTACCATATATGTTTTACTTTTGATATAACGACCCTCCCAATATAACGTCATTTTCAGCCGGGATGGAGGGGGTCGTTATATCGAGCGCCGACAGTACTACTGTTTTTCAATTTGTAAAACTTACTGTAATCACTTCAAGAAACCGTTATTTTCAATTGCGGGAAGAGTTCTTAACCTGTTGTGTTACACACGGACACTTTCTCAAATAGTATTCAGTATATAATATGAAAATAACAAGTTGATTGTATCCTTAACAATCTCATGGATCTCTGAAATATTTCCAATGGCCCCCAAGAAGTGCGTGAATTCTTAATTTACGGTGTGCTAGAATACTGGAAAATATTAGAATTTGAACTTGCAATTGCGAATTTCACAAAAATTTACACGTTAATTTATAATTAACCACACATCGTAGATAGAAATTTCAATCAATACTTAATGATACATTGAAATTAAATTTTCAGAAAAAAAATGCGGTGTACAAAATCCTCATCCTCAGCAAAAAGTTGTTGGTGGAAAGAACTCTGCTTTCGGATCTTGGCCTTGGCAAGTATGTTGAATCTTTTTTTGATTTATTCAGTGAAATTTCACGAAGGTGATAGTTATCACAATTTTCAGCTATATTGATATGAATTAAAATGTAATCGAAATAAACTTTATAATATATATATATATATGTATATTATAAAGTTTATTTCGATTACACGAAAAAGAATTATTTTAAGAAAAAGGAAAAAAAATTGAATTTTATGAGAGTGAAATAGAGAACCTGTGTAGTGGGTCTTCATCAGGGGGAACCCCATGCATGGTGAGCAGCACACTAGCGTTTTTATCATTCAAAAGATACTTTTCCCTCTTCATTTTTTATCTTCATTCCTCTTGTATTTTTATCCTACTATATACAGGGTGATCAGCGAATAAGCCCTTATTTCAAAATTAAATATCTCTACAACAAAGATCAATAGAATTAAGCGGTAAACGGTACGTTTATTAGCAAAACTGTAAGAATGTTGTACAGAAATTTCGAAAATTTAGTTTTTTTTTTTAATTTTTTAAAATTAAAAAAAAAACAACAAAACTGGAGATTTTGGGGTTCAGAAAATCCTCATTTGCGTGAAGAGAAACCACTGCATTCGCCTAAAGTTACTGCATGGGCTGCGGTATGCGCCAGAGGCATTATCGGTCCCTTCATCGTGCGAGAAACGATTACTACTGAACGTTACGTTACAATTTTGGAACAATTTGTCAGCACACATGGCGCATACCGCAGCCCATGCAGTAACTTTAGGCGAATGCAGTGGTTTCTCTTCACACAAATGAGGATTTTCGGAACCCCAAAATCTCCAGTTTTATTGTTTTTTTTTTTAAATTTTCGAAATTTCTGTACAACATTCTTACAGTTTTGCTAATACCGTTTACCACATAATTCTATTTATCTTTGTTGTAGAGATATTTAATTTTGAAATAAGAGCTTATTCGCTGATCACCCTGTATATATACGGGGTGATTATAAAAAAACTATCCCGACATATGGGCCCCTAACTATCATACCATTCACAGAAACTGAATGAAATTTTGGCATAAGGTATTTTGAGGTATGCGCTCAAGAATGATATGGAAAACAACAGTGTCACTCTAACAGTTACGGTTACAGTGAGAAAATTTCGAAAATATCAAATGGCAACACCAAGTTTTTTGTATTGGAATGCGATCTCCATACTGAAAAACACTAAATAGCGTTGGAATGGCACCTGTAGCACGAAAATCCCCGGAGCTAGGCAAGGAAAAAGTAAAAAGGACTTTGCCGTGCACCAGAGCATTAATGTTCGTTTCATTCGTCACACCGTTTCTTCGGCTGAGATCCCAGCCTGATTAGTCCTCCACAAGGAAAATTTGTGAAACACAATAAAATGCTTTATTTTATGCTGCTTCTCTGTCCTTATTGGTTGTCCTCACTTTTAGCCTATCTACCGCCGGTGATTTTCATGCTACAGTTGCCGTTCGAACGCTATTTAGGGTTTTTCACAATGGAGATCACATTCCAATACAAAAAACTTGGTGTTGCCATTTGATATTTTCGAAATTTTCTCACTGTAACCGTAACTGTTAGAGTGACACTGTTGTTTTCCATATCATTCTTGAGCGCATACCTCAAAATACCTTATGCCAAAATTTCATTCAGTTTCTGTGAATGGTATGATAGTTAGGGGCCCATGTCGGGATAGTTTTTTTATAATCACCCTGTATATATGCGTATTATACAAAGTGATTCAGAAAAGATAAGAAAACTTTAAGAGGTGATAGTGCACACCAATACAAACAATTGTCATCAAAGAATGCATAGCCTAACGCGGAACACAAACGCGCTAGCGCGTTTCGAAACGGCCGCTTCGGAAATGTTAAAAACGGCATTCCTGTTGAAATTTTTCGGGAGAGAAAGAACACCATGCATGAAAATGTAACCTGGGGAAGAAGAAGAAACTGTATACAATGCAAATCTGCGCCACAGTCAATAGAAGGTGCAGATGCCAGCCCTGTGAAGTTATTCCAGCGTACAATCGTTCTAACAGTTGTAACGTACGGGATAATGACGCACTTTAGTAACACTAAAAAAGCAGACAAGCATTTCATTTACGTAGCTGCAAATGGAAGTACCACAGAAGCAGCACGAATGTACGGTGAGCGTTTTTCTCACAGGTGGTTGCCCAATCTGAAAAGATTTGCGTGCTTATATCGGCAGCTGTGCGAAACGAAATCCATCCTTGCTTCCTGGTCTGATGCAGCTCGTAGAAAGACTGCAGGTGGGGAAGACGAGATTTTGGAGATGGTGGCAGATCAGCCAACTACAAGCACACGAACTGTGAGCCGTAGCCTTGGTGTGCCACAATTCACAACATGGCGGTTGATAAAGGGTGAGAGGTTGCACCCATACCATTTTCAACGAGTCTAAGCATTGAATGAAGATGATTATGCTCGCGCGCAGACTTCGCCCGCTAGCTCCTGCAACATGCTCAGATTTTGCGACAACTGTTCTGTTCTCCGATGAGTGCACTTTCGCGCGAGATGAATTTAATACCCACAATAATCATGTCTGGGCGTCTGTAAATCCACATGAGCATCAGCGACGCTTCTCCATCAATGTTTCAGCAGGAATCATCGGTGACCACCTAATAGGACTGTATCTTCTGCTGGAACGCCTTGACGAGGGCAAATACCAGACGTTTCTGCAAGAGGTGCTGCCAGACTTGCTGGAGGATGTTCCAACTGCCCTCTGGCGGGGTATGTTGTTCCAGAACGATGGAGCTCCAGCCCATTTTGGGCGAGAGGTACTATCTGGACGTCACTTTTACAAGCCGATGGATCGGGCGAGGTAGTCCTGTAGCTTGGCCACCACAATCACCTGATCTGTCGTGTCTTGATTTCTTTTTGTGGGGACAGCTGAAGAGTCTGGCTGCTGGGGAAGTTCGCGATATGCCTGGAATATTCCAGAGCGTTTGCCAATCCCTCCTTCGCCGCTGTTCTTCTTGCACCACCGTTGGCAGTCGCTCTTTTGAGCAATTATTGTAACTTATTCATTAAAATTGCTTTTTTAACGTATACGTTATTCTTGTGTTTTCTCCCCGTGTCCTTGGTTTTTCTATGTTGCGCCCTGTAGCACGTTTGCATTTCATTTTAGACCATGCATTCCTTAACGAAATTTTTTGTTTTTGTGTGTACTACCACCTCTTAAAGTTTTTCCCATCTTTTCTGAATCACCGTCTATAAAACTGTGTACTAGTCGTTCAATTTTACGAACCTCCACAAACTAACACGTTTTACGATTTAGTCATCTAGTCCGAAACAATTTCATTTCTTAGAACGTCTTTCTCACTTAACGACCGTTTGATATTAAAATCTAATTGTTCAAGTTCGCGTAAAAGCGAGCATCGACCATATTTCGCATTTTAATGTGTATATTGAACATTGTTCTCCAACTAACCAAAATAAATCTTTGAGTTTATAATATCATTTGCATGACTGTTTTTAGTGGCATATATCTTCTTTTTTTTTGTTTTCATAGGCATCTGTTCGTAGGACGTCGTTTTTTGGTTTCTCAAGTACCCATCGATGTGGTGGTGCACTCATCACTCGCAACTGGATAGCCACCGCTGGCCATTGTGTCGATGAGTTAGTGCCACGTTTTTTGTTTTTTTTCTTCGATACTGACAAAAATAAGTCTCAAGTAATTAGAAAACAAAATCTTTTTTTTTTTCATTTTTAGCTTGCTGTTATCGCAGATCAAAATCCGAGTCGGAGAGTATGATTTTGCCAGTGTTCAAGAGCCTCACGGTTATGTGGAGCGAGGAGTAAAAAAAAAAGTTGTTCATCCCAGATATAACTTTTTCACATATGAAAATGACCTGGCACTTGTACAATTAGAGGAATCTATAGATGAAAGCAAATATCCACACATTGGACCTATTTGTTTACCACCATCGGAAGAAGACTTGGTGGGAAAGAATGCTACTGTTACGGGCTGGGGAAGACTCAGTGAAGGTTTGCAATATTTTATGATTCGATAGTATTATTATCTAGAAAAATAACCAGATGTCTGACTAAGACGACATCCCGATGAGACTGACCGAATTTTGATGAATGTAATTATTAACCCATTTGCATTCGGCAACGGAATATTCAGGGAATTCGTGAGAGTCCCTTTTCACCGAGCGTGAAACAATCCGCGTATAAAGTATGCAAAAACACGTTTCCTTATCGATGCGTGGTGATGTGGCAACAAGTACCGAAGTTAGTGGGGGATGCAAATGGGTTAATATATATGAGTTCTTAGGAGAACGAATAAATAAGTTAAATCAAAGCTGGGTAAGCCATAATCGTCCAAATTGTATTCCAAA
Source organism: Pholcus phalangioides (assembly GCF_987345545.1). Lineage (NCBI taxonomy): Eukaryota > Metazoa > Arthropoda > Arachnida > Araneae > Pholcidae > Pholcus > Pholcus phalangioides. The sequence goes on along the minus strand of NW_028301604.1, from coordinate 23,994,374 downwards.
GTAAGTACGTGGCCCTGAGTACAACAAATTTCAAATGGAATCACTAATATTAGTAAGTATAAGTTTGTTGCACTTTTTAACATAGATACTCACAATCCTAAATTTGGGTTTACCCCAGGTAAGTGTAAATTCTCTAATTTTTAACAAATTTATGAATAAGTACTGAAATATTATTCTAATTAAGTGGTTATATAAACTGCTTGCTTGAAACATTGATATCTTTAACTTCTCGAACGTCGAAATATTCAATTCAATAAGAATTTTAACTACGAGGTTAATAGGTCCAAAAATTATATAAATGACTATAAAAGGAATATAAGTTCATAATATTTTATTTTCTTTCTGATTAAAATACATGATATTAAAATACACACACACGCACACAAGGGAAAACCTTATTTCAACTTCTCAGTACATGTTACCTTTTTTAACTGGATATATTTTTCATATGATAAATATGTTACAGGAGGTGTTTTACCATCGATACTTCAAGAAGTGCAAGTTCCCATCATAAGCAATGAAAAATGTAAAAACATGTTTCTTGCGGCAGGAAGACACGAATACATTCCTGACATTTTCATGTGCGCGGGTTTCGAAGAAGGTGGACGTGACTCTTGTCAGGTGAGGATTCAGCATCATATGTAGATATGAGACTTAATCAATTTTATTATAATCAATCGTGTGGTGTCACATCTGGCGATTTATATTGCATCCGATAACAACAATTAAAATATTATTGTAAAATACTGCATGTAATAATGTTTCAATTTTTTTCAAGGGTGACTCTGGTGGTCCTCTGCAAATACAAGGTGATGATGGTCACTGGTTTCTCGCTGGAATCATCTCATGGGGCATTGGATGCGCAGAACCAAATATGCCCGGTGTGTGTACTAGAATTTCTAAGTTCAAGGACTGGGTTCTACAAAACATTACATGAAGCAGTATTAATCCCGAAACAAAAAAGTCAAGAGAGTGAAGTCTGGGCATCTTCAAATCGACGGAAAACGTAGCTAAGGTGTGATACAGTATCTGTGGCATACGATGCTTCATTGACAAGGTTCCATTGTTTTTAAACAACGATGGAATAACTCTTTGAATAGTCAAAATTTATGCTATGAAGCAGTACACAAGCACATCGAGACTTTAGTGGTGCAGCTGATATTAGTCGTAACTTTTAAACTGCGTTCCTAGATTGCCGTGGTTGTGCATGTGAATGAACGGTGCCAAAGTGAAGGTCAGCGATTTTTGTTTTGTGAATATTTAAAAAAAACTATGAGAAAAATAGTACGAGGGACAATTTTTAAAGATATGTTTTATCCATTCATTTTATTGTGCAATTTTGTGTACTTATTGTGATTTTCAAAACTTCAAAATGTGGAATTAAAACAAGGCAGCCATTGTGTTCAGTTTAGTTATTGTTTCAAAGATGAAAAATAATCCCACACACACAACATGATTTTCTATGCTTGATACGCTATAATACTCTTGCATAAAACTAGATTTATTTGAATCCAACGGCAACAAAACTAGACCATTTAATCGATTCATATGGTTCATCAAAGTAATTATAAATCAATTTTGTTCCCATTTTTTCCATTTAAAATTGCTTGGACAGGCATCACAAGTGGAGTTCCTCAAGGAAGTGTCCTTCGCTCCATATTTTTTTCACTTTTTATCGATAAACTCGATCAGGGTATCGATGGGATTACTAGCAAATTCGCAGGTGACTTGAATCTAATGGGACAGTGAATCAAATGCTCCAGACCAACTTAAACAGGATTGGAGCATGACGTTTAGCATTATGCATGGTTTTAGCAAGTGCCCTGGTCTCTCATTTTTGTTCAAACAATCCACGTTTTCCTTACGAGTTGATTGAATGGTGTTACTATCCCGGATGCAACTAGGGTCACCGATTTGAGAATTCTCATTGACGAACGGTTTAGGTTTTCTGAACATTGTTCAGCGGTGGTCAAAAAATCGAATAGAATGCTCGGTATCGAAAAATGCTCTTCGCGTTCTCCTAAAGTCATTCTTCCGCTTTTCCGAGGCTTACTTCGTCCTGAACTGGAGTATGCCGTAAGGTTTTGGAGACCGTACCTACAGAGAGACATAGACTTGGTTGAAGGGGTGCAGAAAAGAGCTATGCATGTCTTTGTTGGCACACAAGACTTGAGTTATGCAAACACCAAACATGGTCCCCGCTCTGTCCCTTGTGGGATATAAGCAGGCTACCTTGCGGCTGGGCCATGCTGGAAAAAAGAAAAATCTTCGCTAGCCACCGAGACCACGGGCCGAACTCCGACCCACGCAAAGGACTACAAACATTAACACCAAACATGGCCAGCTCTGAAGCAGATTACCTAGTGGCTGGGCCATGCTGGAAAAACTCTCTTGATGGAAAAACTCCCTGCCCGTAAGCCCGCCGGGGCCCCATCTACTCCGACTCGCGGCAATCACACCCCCAAAGTCCCTGGAAACCCCCGTCGCCGCCAAGGAGGCGACGGGGGTTTCCAGGGACTTTGGGGATCGCCCGCAAGAGACCAACGAAAACATCCCGAGCCATCCGCCTTCATCACCGCACTCTGTCCCCAACCATCAGCCGATCTGCAACCCCAACTCCTCTCATCTTGTCCTTTGTTTTTTCATAGGCCCGAATCTGAAAATAGAACCTGAAAAGAAAAACAGGATACATGTACAAATTCAGGTCCAATGAACTATAAATGTGTAAGTGGGAATTATCGATATTGATCAATTGCTGGTATTAATAATATCACAAGACTGAAGGAGCTGGGGGGACTTTCCATTGTCAGTTACAGACATATTTAGATGTGGATATTATAGTCCTAATGATGAGATCAAATCCGGAGAAATTTCAGAGTTCACTTGAATATATATAGTTCAGTTGTGAAATAGTGGATTCACCGGCGGTATACATTCGAACACATGAATATATTGATGAATAACAATAATTATGGTGGAAACAGCTATTTTCCGGATATTATGCTGAGGTGAACTCGGAAAGAAAAGTCATCACGTCTCCGCCGGAACTCGAACCCAAGCCCTCTTACATACCGGGCAAGCATGAGGCCTGGATTCGAGTCCCGGCGGAGACGTGATGACTTTTCTTTCCTAGTTCACCTTAGCATAATATCCGGAAAATAACTGTTTCCTTGATATTGAGGAAAAAGCCATCTATCTCACTCCAATAATTATGGTGTTTCGTATAGCAGTTGAGAAAGTATGATATAAAATTTGATTAAAAGAGCAGGTGTCCGGGTACAACGTCAGAGTTTTTGTAACAGATGGGCTCTGGGAATGATCTTGACAAAAAGCGATACCACGAAACGTAAGATATATAGAGTACGTACATGATACGATATAAACATTGTATAGTATATAAGGGGCCGTTCAAGTATTACGTAAGCAAATTTTTAGCCATTATTGACTCCCTCCCCCTCCCCCCCCCGTCAGCAAAAGTCAGCAAAAAGCTGACCCCCTCCCTGTCAGCAAAATTCTGTCATCAGCTCTGCCCCTCTGAATCCTAACTCATATTTTCATAGAGGGAGGTTGATGACGTAAGCATTATCCAAACCCCCCTCCCCCTTGTCATCAAAAGTCAGCAAATCGGAAACCCCCCCCCCCATCGATGATGACGTAATACTTGAACGGCCCCTAACATATGCGTAGTAAATATACATGAATGAGATAAAATTTAATTATGCGTATATAGGACAACATCCACAAACTATGCATGTTTCAATAATGAAAATTCAGTCAACAATTGCACTCAGCCCATCAAAGCAGAGTAGCAAAATTCAAACAAGATATTATTAAACATTGAATCTGAAGTACATGCTTTGGATAAAATATATATATATATATATGTATCATATATGAACATGGAAAGAATACATATTGGCATCACTGACAATGATAAATTTCATCAAAATATCACTATATATTTTATAGCATATGGGGTTAGGAAAAACGTCGCAACGCAATTAAGGTACATAGTCTGAGTCCGAATCAGATTCCAAGGGATCTTCTCTGTCCTGATATGCCATTGGTCTCGGGAAGATTCTAACTCTTAATTGTTTCCATAAAGTTAATAAGACTTTTAATCTTATTATAACTACCAGGATTTTGGAAGACCTTCAACTTCCAAGACTGTGTATCAGCAACAGGGATTTGTAAGTGGAAGTCTTTGGTCAACGGGCAGGCTGTAGCGTAGTAGATGACCGTGCCCTCCCTGCCACATTTGCATTTCTCAGTCTGTCGATGAAATCTCACCAGATATGTCGGGAAAGGACCATGTTCGGAAAAGAATATAACCATTTCCCTGGTCCATTTCCTATATTTGTATCTAGCTGTGAGGAGGAGGGCATATATTTTCCTGCCAACTTTGTGTTCTGTCTGCCATCGATTTTGCTACTTATGCATCATTTCCTCAGATAAGATGTTCTTTGCCCATGACTTAGGGAAGAGCAGCAAAAAGTCAACGTCACTCTTGCAGTCGCAGCTTTTGTAAGTTGGTCTGCCTATTCATTCCCATATGTTCCTGCATGAGCTTTCACCCAATTGAGACTGATTTGAGTATTGGTACACAGAACCTTTCTGATTTGCCGAGCGATGAGGTGTTGAGACAGAGGATCCCTGATTGAATGAAAGTGAATCTGTGAAGATAGATGTTCTCTTCTGGAGTTCTTCCGCTTTCTTGATAGCCATAAGTAAAGCAAAAAGTTCGGCTTGGAATACCGTGTTATTGGTATTCAATTTACAAGATCATCTATAGAAGATGTCATCTTTCTGAAGGATAGTAAAAGCCGCTGCAACTTCATCTTCCGTCTTTGAACCATCGGTATAGATGTCGAAATAGGATTTTTTAAACAGTTCCGTGTCAGTCGGGTCTGTAGATATTTGTCTATCATCAGGATATTCCGCCGGGTATCTCGTCCATCCGGTGATTTTCCTTTGAAGTTGAGTGTGACTGATGTGAGTTGCATCTTGAAGTTGGATATTGGGTTTGTTCCGAAGTGCCCCAATTTTAGCTTCGTACTCCACGATATATCTTAGTGGACGCAGACCAGCCAAGATTCGCAGGGCGTTTGTTGGTGACGTCAGGTAAGTTTTGAGGATGTACAATAAGCAACCACGTTGGATAGAATCAAGACGTCTACCCTGTTCCTCCGTTAATGTGATACCCCAGGCTGGGGCACCATATGCGATGATCCTCTCAGCCACTGTCATATATAATATTCTTCGCATTGACGTGGTGATGCCCCATTCCTTTCCAGTAGAGCATCATAATCTTGGTATGAGGGCATTAATTTTGGTCGAAATTGTAGTCATATGGCTGTACCAATTCAGTTGGTCATCAAATGTTACCCCGAGAATCTTGATATTAGATCGTTTCTTGATGAAATTGTCGCCAATTTTTACCAATGGTGGTATTTTGGAAGAGAGCCACAAAAAGTTGGTTTTATCCATAGCGATGCTCAGTCCGTGCTGGTCTAACCAATGATGGATTTCATTCAGCACATACGTGGCTAGTCTACCTGTACCTTCTACCGTATGGCCCGAGGCCATTACCGTAATGTCATCTGTTTAGGCCTGGAGCCTGACATTCTTCGGCCACCTCTTAAGGAGGAGATCATTAAGGAATAACTTCCAAAGTAGTGGCCCGGAACACGATCCTTGAGGGCTCCCCTTGTCATTCTATGTCGAACTGTTCCTAATGGTGTCTGGATCTGTACCACGCTGTGTTGGAGCATGCTTATCAGAATATTGGCTAGATTAGATGGTATAGGCAGATTAAGCAATTTTTCCCTGACGGTATTATGATTGATGTGATCGAAAGCCTCCTGGATGTCCAGGGCAATTATTATGACGTTGTTTTTTAATTCTTTGATTTTTGATCTCTGTGACAATGTCCATGACAGCTTATTCTGCCGAACTCCCATGGCTAAATACATATTGAAGGGGGCTGATGACATTAGATTTATGAAGAGAGACTTCATTTTTTGAATATGTTTGCATTGGAAGAACGCAGGTGTCGGGGGATATGATCGAAATGTTCAAAATTTTCAACGGGATGGATAGGATGGACCATGAATTATTGATACGTCGTCAATCAAATGCTTTGACATAGGGACACCAGTATCGATTGGCAAGGGGCAATTCTAGACTGCGGTGTCACATGGAATTTTTCTCCAATAGGATTCTTAATAAATGGAATAGCTTACTCCCGGGGTAGTAAATTCTCACACAACTGACACGTTCAAACAGAAATTTGATAAACATGTTGGGGTAAATCGAGAAGCTACACATACTTAGAGAATAAGACAACCATAAATCTTTTTCATGGACATTAAAAACCATATATAAATGATTAAATATTATGCAGTTTTTTATTGCATTTGTATTGGGTTGCTGTATTTTTTAAATATATGACATCCATATTTGTTTTGGGATCTTCTTATCCACCTCGTTGAGCATTTTGCCTTTTGTGGCCTTGTATTTGCAATGTCCGGTAAATCTAATTCACATTCGATTATGACATCAAACTTACTAGGACTATGAACAGGCGATTATATATAAACACTAGAAAATGTGATAAATTCGTATTGGAATCCCCATAAGCCAATATACTGTATGTGTTAAACAGGGGGCATTAGGTTTAAATGATAAATTTTTCTAACTCAAAAGAAAAAACTTTGAATCAAAAAATAATTTTAAAGCTGCTATAACTTTTTTCCACTGAATTAAAAAAAAAATTTCAATGGAAAGTTATTTAATTGTTTAATGTAATTTTTGCGCTTAATAATGTTTAATTGTGCCTATCTAGAGATGTTTGCAACTGATTTTTAGTCATTTTTTACCAAAAATAAATAAAATTAATTAATAAATAAAAGCAAACTTTATTTAAGAAAAAAAAACTGGCTGTATTTGGATAGGAACACAAAAACTCAACCGTAGCATAATTTTTACATCATACAAATTTTGATTGAATCAGTTTTTATTTAAGATGCTCGTAATTTTTAAATTACTGATTTTTAAAAAAAAAAAGGTTTTTATTCTAATAGTGGCGTTAGTGTTTTTTTCATTACGAAAGAAGTTCAGTTAGAAATAGACTAGAAATCGTCACCGTCTCACAAAACACTTCAATATATGATTGGGGTACCTAGCATATAGTGTATTTCTAACAGCTCTATCAAATAAAACCTGGTAAAGTTATGTCAAGTTCATAATTGTCAAGTTCATTCTTTCAGTGTTCAACCATGGGGTGTTTTATCTTGATTGACAGTCATAATCGACATAGGGGAGGAGCAAGAAGAGATCGGATGAAACGGGACTATTTGGACTAAAGGATGAAGCGGGGAAGGACGAAAAGTACTTAGCGCCGAGGTCAATGCTGCTTCGTCTTCCGTTATAGCGAACCAAGTATACAACAATCCTCCGGATATAACGAATTTAATTTTGGGTCCCTTCACATTAGATATTTTATCACATCGGATATAGTGAAACAAATTTTCGGTTCATTCAATTTCATCATCAGTGTTTGACTAAAGCTAGAGCTACACTCCTGTGAAGCCTGGCCCTATACGTTCTAAGGTTGGTTATGGGCCAGTTGTGTGGTTGCGTCACCCAAGGGCGTATCGAGGGGGGGGGGACTTGGGGGTCTGGTCCCCCCCCCCCCGAAATGTGAGAAAATGACCGAAAAAAGGGAAAAAGATGGCCAAATCCATTGTTCTGTCACTTTGGTCCCCTCCCGAAATGAAAGTGGTCCCCCCCCCGAACGAAATTTCTGGCTACGCCCCTGGCGACACCATTGACAATGATTGCCAAATGAGTGGTTAAAGTCAGAGTGGTGAAAGTCACATTTTCAACAATTCTGACTGAAGTCCAGAAATGCAATCTAGAAGTGCTGAACTGTTGAAAGAAAAGTAGTCCCAGCTTCAATAGTTCTGGGGCGACCACCGATATATGGCGCCTTCATTTCCCACGCAGCTCCACTGGCTGAAAACTGCCGTATGGCGTATATGACCGGAGTTGGTGTGCAGTAAAGTATCCTCAATATTTTATCACTTTAGCGGCCGTATTCACCAACATAGTTTAAACTGTAATCGCAGGTGAAAGGATTGAAGGTGGATTGAATCGAAACGGATTGGTTAAATTGAGGATTTTAACCAAACCGTGTCTATCGCTAATCCTTTAACCTGCACAATTGTAGTTTAAACTCTCTCGGTGAATACGGCCATAGATTGTAAAATCAAAATTTTTAGCATGGAAACAACCTATAACAAAAATTCTAGTAAAACCTTTTCTCGAAATGAGAATTAATCAACCACCACTCTGACTTTCATCCCCTCTAATGTTGGAGGCTAGTACTGGAAGGCTGGTCGATGAGAACGATCAGGAACTTCCAGCCTCCAACCATATCAAAGAAAGAAACCACCTTCCATCTCGATCTTCTGATAAGTCTGGCCACACATAGGTCAAAGAACTCCAACAGTCAACACAGAGTGTCAAGGAACATTTTTTTTTTCTTTTTTTCAAACCGAGCACAACTCAGGTCAAGGAACATAGGCCCACGCTGGGCAAGTGTGTAACCAGCCTATGGCACTGATGCTTCAGGAGGAAGCAAACATTTGCGAATGAGTACTTGGTCTGGCCGGGCATGAGTGACCTTATAGCTTAATATCATTACACGCAAAATTACTTGAATTCTTGCTACTTATGGGATTAGGAACAATCTCTTAACTAAAAATGCAAATATCTTCCGATATTTATGCATTCAAATAAAATATAATTGACAGGATTTCCAAAGAAAAATCATCAAAAAGAAGTCTCGTAATCGACCGAAATAGTTTGGATTTTATTTCACTAGACCTAATTTCAGTGCACGTGCTGGGTGTTTCACGAAGGACCCCTAACTTTGAAAATAAATAACTCACATGAAACCAGTGGTATGTTTATTTAAAAAAACCGTAAGAAAATCCGATACAGCAACCTCAAAGATTTATGTACAAATTGTGCCGATAGATGGCGCCGCAGGTGGCATTACAGGTCCCTATATATGGAGAACTCGGACGCCGAGAACGATCAGTCGTCGAAATGTGATCACTATTAGCGTATAGTGAAAGGAATTCCGGAAGTGATGTATTCCATGGAGGGACGTGTGTTTATTGCACGAAAATACCTAGCGACCCTTTAAAAAAGGAAAAAAATATTAATTTCTACGTTTCTTTGAATCTATATTTCTTTATTTCATGATTCGCGCAAAAAGTCCCCATATTGGTTAACTTGAACACGGTTTGCATGTCCCTCAAAGAAAGATGGAGATATCACGTGATCCAAAAAGCCTCATTGAAGAAAACCCGGGCAGCGCCGGGTATTATAGCTCTAGTTGAAAATAAAATTCATCCTACACTATACGGCCTACAGAAATCGGATTCCTTGCATTATACGGAATTAGAAAAGAGACTTGAAATTACTAAATCTGCTGGTTATACCCGTCAGCCCTGATGAGCGACTGATAATAACCCTTAATTAAGGTAAGTGAAAAATTCACGTAAATATCCTAATATTTGGAGGGAGTTGTACAGTAAAACCCCTTTTAACGGACACCCCTCAGATGCGGTCACCCCTTTTACAGCCAAATAATACCCAATTTCCTTTGATCATTTTTGTCGCACCACGGTCATTTTCTGCACACGAGGGCTAATTAGACCAGGACCTACAATTTATTGCCGATTCCAAAAGGCAGGCTTGTTTTTCATACTCATCGAGTGGTTGGTGGGTGCGCTAACCCCTCGATGGGGAACTCCCTGCGGTAGCAATTTTTTCTGTGGTCATGTCACCGTTTCTGTTGTACCCGTGTCAGCAATTTCCTTTGTATAATAAAAGTATGCATTTCAAACCCCCTGATTAACGGTCACCCCTCTTTTACAGTCGATTTTTTTGTTCCGCCGGAAGGGGCGGCTCTAGTTCACCTGCCGCCCCTGGTGGAAGGCTGAAAGCTGTTTAGCCAAAAGGGACTCTTAGATAAATTTGATCTATCGGAAGCAGCACACCATGACTTGCCCATTAAAATGTGCTTGATCATATTGTCTCGCTTTTAAAGAAACTGTCTTTTTTTTGGTCCAGAATTGTTTCACTGTTCTTAATGGCAGCTAGAGTTAAACCTTATATTAACGCCAAAAAATACCTACTCCAAGGCAGAAATTATGGAAGTGTGAGGGGTTTCCGGTGCTTCAGACCCTGGATAAGCGAGAACCCAAATTCTTTCTTCGCCTTTATTTAACCGCTCCCAAAAAATTACTAGTTGGGACTGACAGGGCTCCAGCCCGGGACAATTCTCACTGTTTTTTTACAATAGCCACTTTCTCCCTATGAAAAATCTGACCTGGGGCCCTACTGCAGGATATGGGGAGCCCACATCCGGTGGCCGAACGAAAATATACAATTAGCCCATGCGTGTATTCTTGTTTCCGATATTACGGCCCCACAGGCCCTGTCTATTCAAGTTTTCCTAGCATTTCCGTTGTCGAGGCTCAAGAGTGGCTGCGCGTGGTGTCGTGTGGATTTTTGTTCGAAAATTCTGAAAATTTATGTATTTGTTACTGCTAAAGCCCGAAATTGGCCAATATCGTTATACGATTTCGTTAAATATCGACCCGGCCCTGGAGTCCATTTCGTGAAGTGGCCAGTGATCCCTGGCCAAAGTCGTCCGATAACAAAATCCATGATTCGGAATCGCCAAATTGCCGTATTTTTTCATAATTATGTTCAGTTATGGCAACCCATCAAACCACAGTTATGCAGTAAAATGTAGTCATTTCAGATGAACAGCGTAGGGTGAAGAGTTTCATATAGATTAATGCTGTAAAGACCTAAATATTTAGTATCTATAGAGTATAAGTAATATACATCATTTTATGTAGATTTAAATTAGTTTAGTTTCAAGCGATTCTTTTTATATATACTGTACTTCAATTACATACGAGATCGTTACATAATTTCACACATTGTCAACTGAACTTCTTAATCAGAAACCTGTGTTCAACGGAAAAACCTCCGTCCCTTGCGATCCCGTTGAAGAACGGTTTTAATGTACAACGAAGCACCATAAACAAAAAAAAAAATTATTAAAATTGAACATGCGTAAAGCCCATACACAGGTAGTGAAATAAAAATTCGGAACCGTTAGACTGACTGCCAATCCCACATGAAATGTTCAAATTTGTAATGATGGCGATGCATATTTGTACACGTCTGTAGGTAAGGAATGATAAAGGTTCGTACTCTCATCCTGCGATACATTCTACCAGGCATTGCTCAATTGTTGCTCCAGATCTGCCACGAGGGTGCCGGAATCTGGCGGCCTTACCATGCCCCCATACACATTTATCTGGCGACATTGCCGGCCAAGGAAGCGTATCAAGACACAGGCAGTCCAGAGATATTCGAGCCCGGTTATTGTAGTGTTGGAAAATACTTCTTCAGGGCATGTTATCCTGGGGCCAAACTCAAAACGGTCGCAGGACGTCAACAAATCGTTGAGCTATTGAAAGTTGAACGTAGGATAACTGGGGCGACTGCTGTCATAAAAGATAGTTTTTACAAGAGTTGGTACCCCACACAAGGGATAATGCTTCTAGCTTTTATAACATGAACAGATATTTCACATTGGCACATTTCACCCGTTCGAGATACTTTTTAGGGTTTTCTCTCAAAACAAAACCTCGACACCCGAGGATTTTTATTTAAATAAAGCGTGAAGGTTTTTTAAACACTTCAGTAAACTCTACAAACTGTGTTTGGAACATGTTATGCAAGAAAAGTGCTTGAACTAACACGATAGTATTGAAGCCGATGTATTAATGATTAAAAATAAAATCTACCAAAAAATATTTTTGCTTATTCTTTCATTTATGCCCAACCAGAAATTCATTGGGAAGAAATAGTTCATTTTTCTGTCCAAATGAAATGTACTATCTGAAAAGTTCCAATGCATGCATTTGAAAGGAAAGACATTTTTCTCGCATGGGCAAACGAGCACGTGCTCAAAGCCACATATTTGGTCCTCCCAAATTTGGATTTTCATATTTTTCGTAAAAACAAACATTTTGATCGTCTTGGGGGGGGCAGGAAGGCCCTTCATGCTTCTCTCCTCCTGCATACGTCTGCCTAAACGAATGCTATATCTAACGGTACCCCAACACGTCATGTTTGCTCAGTGCCCGAACTTACGCGGAACAGGCAGTGTTCACAGGTGTATTATGCCGAACTAATTGCTACTGACGTTTCCTTCCCCTGAACAAAATGTTCCCGGTATTTTTCTCTCCAGAGGCTTGATTTTAGATCACTCCTTGCACTCTGATGTCACGTCACCTTATTGACAACGAATTTTTTGTATATATTGCCCAAATACGGTACAGAACGAAAGCTTTCTCTTCAAAAAGACATACTTGAGCTAATATTTTATGCTTTGATTTGCATTAGGCAGGGCTCACATTGGCGAGATGAAATTCGCGTCGAGCTGCATACTGCAAGTTTTAACCAATCCACGTTGAGCTGCATCGCTTGCCGTATCGCGATAGCGTGAGCAGTGAACCCTGCCTTACATTTTTTTGCAACATATTCAGTTTAATAAACTGGAGCGGGTTCAAGCAAAGTTTAAAGCAACTTCCGGTGATTATGAGGATGGAAAGTTTTTAAAGAACCAGATCTGTGCAGCACTGAGAGTTAATCAAATCAATCCGACTCATCACGAGGCACCCTCCCAAGTCAGTGGCCTCGTGATTAGACCAATTCAAACCTAACACGAGAAATTTGTACATACACGCAGTTACTAGTTTAAAAACATTTATTAAAATTTGTAAAACGTTGAATAAAATTGATAAAATCTAACATTCATATAAATATTCATTGAGAGTTTTCATGAATCCAATCCAAATAAGTGGTCACTCGTGTGTATACACCAGGAAAGTTTGGATCGCCACATCTTCTACCCCAGGAAACTAAACCAATAACTTCCCATCTTCCATTATCATTTAGCACCATCAGAGGGCCGCCCGAGTCACCCTGCAAAAGAGAGAAGTACGACTTATAATTATTCTGCACCTCTAATTGATCAGAGGAGAAAAATACATTACACCGCTTGTACCTGACACGCATCTTGCGATTTTACAGATGAACCAGCGCACATGAACGATTCGTTAATGGTTTCTAATGCATATGTTCGATCGCATTCTTCATTATCCCACACTGGAACGGTAACTTGCTGAAGAACGTTGCTAGGAGATCCTCCTGGAATCAATCGAGGGTTCAAATAAAACTGCGTATATATATATACACACACTGAAAAATATGCATGATATAATTCAACTTACCAAAAGAAACTGTCCCCCAGCCTGCAACGGTAGCGTTGACATTGGTGTAATTCGAACCAGCTTTCGGAAGACAGATGGTTCCTACAAAGCGCGTAAATTCCACTGAATGCCGTAGCTTCAACAAAGCTATATCATTTTGGAAAGTAAGAGTTGTGAATTTAGCATGCCTTTTCACTTCTGCCAGAGGAATATCTTGCTGATGTTTTAATTCATCATTCAGGTCATGCTCACCGAGACGTGCGACTATATCTCTGATGTTAGAGCTAAAGAAAAGGTAACATTACCGAAATAAAAAAATTTCAAACAACAAGCACAATTAACATAATTGAGTAGAGAGGGGTCATCTTAAGAGCACCATGAAACCCCCCGGGCGAAGTGGTTTTTGAGGGCCCCACCTGACTAGAAATGCCCGTCCACCAACTTGCATGCTTTTTCAAAAAAATTTTAATGAGATACTTTTGAGGCACACTACGCACCTGAGGATCCGGGCCGTGGCCCCCATGCGTTAAGACGGCACTAGAGCAGAGGCAAAAGGAAGCCTTAAATGTAGTTTTATTATCAATGCTCAGGCTAATGAGACATGAACGCCGAAATTCACGGAACGCACAACCAGCTGTCGGACGTTGTTTTTCAGCAGAATATTCAATTTCGTGACATCTACATGGATTCATTGGCAATGATGAAGTGTTTTTTAATTACATAGGCCGGTATTACACTATAAAAGTTTGTTAAAAGTTCGTTTTTAAAAGTTGAAAAATGCAATCAACAACCATATTGGTTGCATTCGCTCAAATGTAACCGATAGGCTTATTTGTTGTTTTTTCTCAAGTTCTGTAAAGATCTTTTAGCAAACTTTTACAGTGTAATCCCCACTATAAAGAAATATTCTTGGCCAGGAATTCTTAACTAGAGGCCCATCGACTTCTTGGGGAGATTTCAAGGGGATTCATGAAGCTTGGGTGAGTAAACAAACTTTTTGGTCTACATCATTCCATATACTGGTTATTCTGTGAAGGTGGCCATCTTACTGACACAAAGGGTATGAAAAACAAGATTAATGCATAAGAACCCGTCCTGTGATATGTATATAGCGTATTCAGATCCATCTAAACGCATAGAAAAGGTTCTCCCAGGCTAGGTCCAGGAGTCAATCGATTCAATAGCACCCTGTTTGATCCTTGGTGAAATTGATTTGATTTACTACTGTAAGTCGGCGTTCAAGCAAAAGTCACCAAGTCCAATTTTGACATTGTCAATTTAAAATTTTGATTAGTTACGAAAAATAAAAATATTGAAATTATTTCTAATTCCTACAATAGGTTCACTGATGTTAAGACATTGATTCATAACTGTTCATATGATGGAATAATTGGAAATTCTCAATTGCAGTAGTCCGTGTAAAAAATTTGTGTGAACTTGTTGACTTTTGCTTGAACGGTGACGATACATGCAATTATAAAAATATAGAAAACTGGAATTACCTCATGACACAGTGAGCTGCGGTAAGAACGTATTGGCTATTTATCAGAACACCGCCGCAGAAGAATCTGTTTTTACGAAGCAAAGCAACCTGCAAAGAAAATATATTCCTCAGATCTGCGATCAATAAATTTTAAGCCGGTGATGCGCCGCGCTAGGAAAAAATCATGTACCGTGATAAAGTTACGTTTCTGCTGACGCGAAAAAGTCCTATTCGATTCACGCGACGCAGGAAAACCTATCTTTAGGAGAAAAGGGAGCCACGATGAGGATTCTGGTGGCAAACAGCGCAAAATCGCGCATCGTGCTCAGGCGAACAGTATTCCTCATTGTCCATGCATTAAGGAAATTAGCCCGTTCGTACAAAAAAATGCCATCGTAACTGTTTTTGTTTGGTTTAGCGTGACGTTGGTCTGAATCTATATTATCACAATCAGTTAAGCCAAATTTTGAGCATAAATAATTCGGGAATATTTTAGCATTTTTTGGACGTGAGATGGTCTAATTTTTATTTAAAATATAAAAATATTAAAATGCTCTATATTTAAAATATTTGAATTACATTAAATATGTACTTGAGATGGTCCAAGAAATATAGTTACTCTGGATTTCTTGCTATAAAAAACTACCAAGAGCTTTTCTCAAACTCTAAAATTGAAGATCGCCTGCCAGGTAAGGGATCCATATATTGAAACGGGCCCTCAGTGTACGATTTTAGATAGTGAACCTTCCTAGTTAATATAAATTTAGGGTAAAAGAAATTAAAACTTCCACAAAGAATGTGGCAATAGAATAAGAAAGTACTTGCCATCCAGGTCCATTCGTGAGGCTTGGCTGAAAATCCACCAACAATACGTGTACGACTGTTCACACCACAGCCTGGAATTAAACCCACTTTAAAGCGTAAAATTAGTTTACACATAATGAACACGTGTAATTTAAATTAAATATGTGAATTGTTACGTGATCGGATTGAATTGGAAAATAAATTAAAGCATGGAATTCGTCAAGTTATTTCACAATATTACGTATATCGTGGAATGAGTGAATAGAAACAGTTTTGAACTTCGAACAAATAAGTTATTTTAAATACTTGAAGACAAATTGAAATTTACCTGAATATGTCCGTTTTGCAGTCTTCCAAGTCTAACACGTTTTCATTGCAAAATTAAGAAATATCTATTTACCCCACAAAGGGAGGGGGGGGGGGGTTGAATAGAAAGATTTTCGTTCTTGATAATGCTAACCGATAAATAATTAACGCAAGACAAAGGTGATGAATGAGGCCTAAAATTTTGAATATCTTATTTGCTAAAAATATGTCCTCTTTGGATAAAATGCTGTAAACCTTTACGATCACGGGTGAAATACTTCGTCCAAATGCCAGTGGAATAAATTCAATCCAATTCTGTTTTCTTCCCTTTCCTCGCCATCGGTTCATAGGTTACAATAAAGCTTCGCGAAGTTTTTTCCATACTCTTGGAGATTTTTTTTTTTGCCACATATAAGGGTATCTATTGTATCCCTTT
Organism: Pholcus phalangioides; assembly: GCF_987345545.1. Taxonomy (NCBI): domain Eukaryota; kingdom Metazoa; phylum Arthropoda; class Arachnida; order Araneae; family Pholcidae; genus Pholcus; species Pholcus phalangioides. The sequence continues at coordinate 23,977,972 of NW_028301604.1, read as the reverse complement.
CAGACCTTTGTGTCATGAATGTAGGAGTTGCTTTTTCTCACTAGAATTTAACCTCAGGAAGTTAAGCCCTGACTTAAAGGATTACAAGTTTTGAGTTAGAAATATGGTGAATGTGTGAACTTCGGTGTCTTTCATCAGAGAGTAGAGTTTAAAGTTGAACTTTCGGGGTTTTTTTGAGATGGCTTCTAGGAGAAAGTGCCTCAAGGAAAAGTGCGATTTATAACAAGTACAGTGTGTCCCTCAATAGACTGATGGTTGTCGAAATGGGATAGCAAGAAAACGGCGACAGATATTAGTCATTCAAGAATATTAATGTGCAAAGTCAGGAATTGCAGATACGTCATTCATGTTGCAAGGGGATGTATAAGTTATTAAAATAAAAAAAATTAACTTTTCATACGAACATCCTGTGCTCAAAAACCCAATCAGAAAGTTATTTCCCCCGTCTCTCCTAATGCCAACAAAAACATTCCACGTTTCTAGGTGCAATATTCGCAAATACATTTGAATTCAAAAATCGGAGGAAAGTGGGAAAAAAGGAACAAAAACTAATGGACAACGATTCTTCTAAGTTCTCTCCGTTTTTGAATTCGAATATCTGCGAATATTTCACTTACAAGGAAAGGGTCGGAAGGTGTAATCCTCAAAAAGCTTCGAAAAACTTACCACTAGTTCTAATCATTTAAATATGCACAAATATAAATATCCAGCGGAATTATGGGTCACTTGAAAAAAATGTAAATATTAATATTTTGAACGCCAATACAAGCCAAGAATGAAATTAAAAATCGCGAAATCCCCCCCCCCCAACCCTATAGTCTTAATGACGTCATTCAAACATGAATAGTACAGCACAGATAAAGAAAAAAAGAAATGCAGTAGAACCTCGGTTATTCGTCACTCGGTGTATACGGTTATACTACTTCCACATTTACACGACGTTTGGCTTCCGTCGCAATATGTTCTCTATAGACTCTTCTCTATAGACTTTAAAGTTAAATTCATTTATTCGCCGCAAAACCTCAACTACTCGACGTTTTCACTTCAACTCGCACACCGAATATTTCGAAAAAAATGTCCATCAGACGCACGCGCACAATTTTTGTATGCCGTGAAAACACGTTTCTGCAACAGTTCTTGCATATTGTCACCGCAATAGCCATAAATTTTTTGCTGACATACGAATATAGCCAGTGAGCTAGCTGGTGGGCATTTAGAGTGGACTCTTAAGCGATTTGTTTATTTCTTGTTTCCGAGAATATGCAGTGTCCAAAAGAAACGGGTTTCAATTGTTTTGACGGCCATGTCCTGTCAGAATTTTTCTTGCAATGTTTTCAGCATTATCCTTGAAGTCCACACATTGTTAGCTACAGGTCTGCCGATAAGAGACATACGGTACATACACACAATAAGTTCTTCCGATCGTTTCCTGTGAAATTTTCTTTCGTTGTGGTGCTTTACCACCGTTCATAATGTCGATAAAAAGTGCTTTCACTAAAAAAAATAACGAAATTTTGGAAGAATTCCAGAATTTTAAATCCATGACGAAAGTTGATCTTGCAAATAGTTGAATATCCCTGTGGCAACTTTGAAAACAATTATAAAGCAGAGAAACAAAACCAAAGACTAAGCTGCTGGTTGCAAATCTACTACCAAAAAAAAATTAGAGTCCACGATACGAAATTTTCTCCAAGTCGAGAAAGTTTTGTTGCAATATTTTACCCGATGTCGTACCACAAAAGTAATGTTCCACTAAATTATTTCTTTAAATGATTTGAAATGCGTGATTTAATTATCTTTCCCTCAAGTGTTATTGAATTTTTTTTTTTTTTATAAGAGTTGGAGATGCAATTAAACACATTGAGTTCTTTAATATTTTGTGAGCGTGCGTGGGAGAAGTCATTTTCTTTAAAGTCTGTTTTTTTTAAAAGACATTAACAGGACGTTTTGGCTCGGCCTCTTGAACGTCGAATAAACTAGGGTCCACTGTTAGTTTTTCTACGGAGGGAAAAGCTGGAAAAGAAGTTCATAGATATTGCCAAGAAGCTCAAGAGGCAATAAGTAGCCAACTGTTGTAATTTTCAATTATTAAAGCCGCAAAAAATTATTAAACTTTTTCCTTAATAGAAATGTGGACACTAAAAATGGCGTGTTGCAGTGAATGTAGTTTGATAATTAGATGGATACATTTTTTTAAGAATTCCAGCAGCATCAAAAAAATTCACCCCTCAGATTCTATAACACTGCTAACCATAATATTTTCCTCCAATAAGTGAAGTTCTAACAAAAAAAATCCCTCACTTTCCAACATCCGAATTTTTTTCACCCCATTTTACAGTATCAAGGACGAAATTATCACCCGTGTGAGGCAAGTTTCAGTGTACACAGAAGAGCCAAAAAAACTGGTAAACCTGCCTAATATCGTGTAGGGCCCCCGCGAGACCGCAAAAGTGCCGCAACACAACGTGGCATGGACTCGACTAATGTCTGAAGTAGTGCTGGAGGTAATTGACACCATGAAATCCTGCAGGGCTGTCCATAAATCCGTAGGAGTAAGAGGAGGTGGAGATCTCTTCTGAACAGCACGTTACAAGGCATCTCAGATATGTTCAATAATGTTCATGTCTGGGGATTTAGGTGGCCAGCGGAAGTGTCTAAAGTCAGAAGAGTGTTCCTGGAGCCACTTTGTAGCAATTCTGGACGTGTGGGGTATCGCATTGTCCTGCTGAAATTGTCCAAGTCCGTCGGAATGCACAATGGACATGAATGGGTGCAGGTGATCAGACAGGATGCTTACGTACCTGTCAGAGTCGTATCTAGACGTATCAGGGGTCCCATATCCCGCCAACTGCACACGCCCCATACCATCACAGAGCCTCCACGAGCTTAAACAGTCCCCTGTTGACATCTAGGGTCCATGAGGTTGTCTCTATACCCGTACACGTCCATCAACTCGAAGCAATTGGAACAGAGACTCGTCAGACCAGGCAACGTGTTTCCAGTCCTCAACAGTCCAATGTCGGTGTTGTCGGGCCCAGGCGAGGCGTAAAGCTTTGTGTCGTGCAATCATCAAGGGTACACAAGTGGGCCTTCGGCTACGAAAGCCCATATCGATGATGTTTCGTTGAATGGTTCGCACGCTGACACTTGTTAATGGCCCAGCATTGAAATCTGCAATTTTCGGAAGGGTTGCACATGTCACGTTTAATGATTCTCGTCAGTCATTGTTGGTCCCGTTCTTGCATGATCTTTTTCCGGCCGCAGCGATGTCGTAGATTTAATTTTTTACCGGATTCACGGTACACTCGTGAAATGGTCGTACCTGAAAATCCAAATTTCATCGCTACCTCAGATGCTATGTCCCATCTCTCGTGCGCCGACTATAACACCACGTTCAAACTCACTTAAATCTCGATAACCTGTCATTGTAGCAGCAGTAACCGATCTAACAACTATGCCAGACACTTGTGTTATATAGGCGTTGCCGACCGCAGCGCCGTACTCCGATTGGTTCCATATCTCTATTTGCATACGCATGCCTGTACCAGTTTTTTCGACTCTTCAGTTTATAAGCCGCACCAGTAAAAATGACCTATGCCTGTTATTGAGCTCGTTCTCCAACTCTTCGGTATTTGAACAAGTGCCCATGATCCATCGCTTGCCTGAAATACGAAAAGTGAGAATTATGTTGTACAGCGTTATATGGTACAGCACACAGGTTTCCAACATAAAAGTTCTCACGGAAGCCTTGATGGTCGAGAGGCGGTTCCACGATACCTATACACAGTTTGAATATTTCTCTAATGCATAAGATGTCCCGTAAAGTTTACATAAGTTCGGGGCTTTATATTCGCTAGGAGTGGGGATTCTTAAAGTTTATATTAAAAAAAAGGAGAAACCTTAAATTAAGACTTCTTACCCAGAGATAAAATGAAAAATGACATTTATGACGTCTCCGTCACACAAAACTAGAATCACCTTTTGGTCAAAAAATTCAATATAAAAACACCAATAAAAAAATTCATACACTGTTCACAACGGTGAACTGCTTGTGGATTAGGAGCGCAAATTTTATAAACAGTCTCATTTGTATATTTCCACTGAAGTCGCTCGTACCAGCACCACCTATCGGCTGTTTTCCCGTGACCTAGCAATGCTAACCCTGCAAACAGTTTTTTTTATTTCGGTTATTTTTCTGGTTTCTATTTTTTTATATATATATATATATATATATATATATATATATATATATATATATATATATATATATATATATATATATATATAAAATAAAATTACACACGAAGGGCAAAAAGTCCGTAAAAACTTTAAAAATGAATAGAAACCGGAAAATAATTATTTATATACACACACATGTATCCCTCCCACAATGCAAAGTTTCGTTCACATACTGCGTATAAAATAATAAAACCATTTGAAAGTTGATTCACAATGAGGCATGCCCGACTAGTATTTACCCGGTGCACGTGAGAAAATCCTGTAGAAACATTGTAAACCAGCATATCACCAGGCAGGGATGCAACTAGGGGGTAGCAGGTAGGTCTGGTGCCCTGGGTGCTGGACCAGAGGGGGGCCCCAAATATGTCACCCTTTAACCCAGAGCCTTCAACCTTTTAGCAGTTGCGAGCACGCATGTGCCCGAGTGTCATGGTGGTAAGATGCTTGTCTACCACCGTGAAGGTTGCGGTCATGGTCCCAGGTTTAAACCCAGAGGAGAATATAGATAAGATATTTTCCTAACGAGCTTGAGGCGACCATCAGCGGATGGTGCCTTTATTTCCAACCCAACTCATTAATGACAGTAAATTGTAATATAGCGATATGGCCAGTGTTGGCGTTTGGTGAAGTAGTTGCGCACCCTTACGGCTAGTTTGACATATAGGAATACATGAAATCCGGACGATTTTAATCCTTGCATGCAATTTGTACACTGTTTAATTGGAACGTTGATCAAGTACTAGAAAGCACGAAATCAGACACGCGCATCGAGCACTGGATACTTCAGAGAGCACCGAGGTGCTCGCGAGCAACGAGTTGAAGATGCATGCTTTAACTTCAACATTACAAGGAGACGCCAAAATGCGTATTTATCCCGAGTGACAAAGCATTCTATTTGCAGCCCTGTCACTAGGTGTAAGAATCCCCCGCCCAACATGTATGGAAAAGAATCGGTGGATGGATCGCTAGAATAATATTTTTATGCAGTTTTATAATTCTCACGATCCGATTCTAACAAAAATCCATAAAGCAACGGTTCTCAAACATTTTCCACCCGTGGCTTCTCATTGTCAATCATTCACTGCTGGTTTTCAAAATAGACACCAAAACTTTCTGAACATCGATAGTTAAATAAGCACACACATAGCTAGCATGCTCAAAAAACGCTCCAAAACAATCATTTAAAATATTGTGGGTACGCATCAATATCGCCGTCACTCGTGACGTCCTTACAAGCTGTGAAGTACACTTTGAAAATCACAATAAAAATTGGATAAAATGCTTACCATCATGTGGTTGGGAAAACACACCGACTGCTGCTGATGTTGCGGTGTCAAGATCTGGATTTGTGACTCCAATAACAGGATTATCAGGACAGCATATACCCAGCAAAGTTGTTCTAGTCATGCACATGTACTGTAAATACATATTGAAATTGCTAACAACGTCTTGTAGCACACATTGTCTTAAACTCCGACAGTGCCCTGGTTCACCCTTCGGTGTAGTACACGTTTCGTTAGAGCTGAATAAATCGATGAATCGGGCGGTGGAAGATTCAGCATTAATGTCAATTCTGCGAGAATCAAATTCCCCACTTCCTTCGAAAAAAGATTCGATTCTTTCTGGCGTTGGCTTAGCGATGAAGTCTTCACCATCATTTAAGTCGATTATTGGCACTTGTGTTGTAATTTTTTTGTCATGAGTAGGGCTTTGTAAAGTGCTGCTTGATGAAAATTCGTAATCAACATCTGAAACCATATCTGTAATTTGTGTTGGTGGGAGAACAGTTTCTATAATTTTTGACTCCGTAACGTAAGGATTCTTTTTCTCGACGGTGGGTTTCAAATAATTATCGTCTATGGACATTGGATGCTGGTAATCTACTTGATAGTCATATTTGGACTCAACGGTAGGGGTTATATAGGGAGTAACAAGCTGTAGAGAGCCAGTGGGATGGATTTCCTTTCTTTTGTCAGCTGGCTGCAGATATTTATCACCGTGGAATCCTGGATATTGGTGATCAACCTGGTGGCCGTAGCTAGAATCAACGGGAGGCTGGGTAACAACATGCGGCATGAAAAACTGTGGAGAGGTAGTAACACGATTTTGATTATCAGCTGGTTTCCAATATTCACCATCTGCGAATCCAGGATGTTTGTCACCGACTTGGTAGCCATATTCAGAATAAACGGGAGGGTAGGGATCTACATTTGGTGTAGCAAATTCTGTAGAGCGAGTAACATGGCTATCATTTTCATTGTCAGCTGGTTTCCGATATTCATTACCTGTGAATCCAGGATGTTTGCCATCAACCTGGTAGCCATACTCAGAATAAACGGGAGGGTGGGGATTTACGTTTGGTGTAATAAACTGTGGAGAACTAGTAAAATAATTATTTTCATTGTCAACTGGTTTCCAATATCCACCACCCGCGAATCCGGGGTGTTTGTTACCAACCTGATACCCATACTGGGAATCAACGTAGGGATAGGGATTTACATTTGGTGTTGCAAACTCTGGAGAGCGAGTAACATGATTTTCATTGTCGGCTGGTTTCCAATATCCACCGCCCGCGAATCCGGGGTGTTTGTTACCAACCTGATACCCATACTGGGAATCAACGTAGGGATAGGGATTTACATTTGGTGTTGCAAACTCTGGAGAGCGAGTAACATGATTTTCATTGTCGGCTGGTTTCCAATATCCACCGCCCACGAATCCGGGGTGTTTGTTACCAACCTGATACCCATACTGGGAATCAACGTAGGGATAGGGATTTACATTTGGTGTTGCAAACTCTGGAGAGCGAGTAACATGATTTTCATTGTCGGCTGGTTTCCAATATCCACCGCCCACGAATCCGGGGTGTTTGTTACCAACCTGATACCCATACTGGGAATCAACGTAGGGATAGGGATTTACATTTGGTGTTGCAAACTCTGGAGAGCGAGTAACATGGATTTCATTTTCATCGTCAGCTTTTTTCCAATATCTATAATCGGCGAATCCTGGGTAGTTGTATTCGGAATGAACGGAGGGGTTTTTGGTTAATATATCAGATTGTCGCAAGTTATTAGCAAAAATTTCATTAGGTTCATTTTCATTCTTAGCAGCTGAATTAAACACATGTGGGTAGTAAGGAAAGTTATGGGAAGTTTCTGTGCCAATACTTTGGTGCACATTTCGAAGATTTTCTTCCCGCCAATAACTTTCAGAACGAGATCCACTTTGTTCAAGTTGAGCTGGACGTATCATGATTTTATGCCCAACTGAAACTGGTTCAACATACAAAACCTGGGAATTTTCTTCTGGAACAACTCGCAAGTTTACCAGTCTTTTACTTGGCTCAACTTCTACCAAGTGTCCATAAGATTGTGGTTCTGGAATTGCGCGATTGTTTTCTCCAATATTTGACTGGTCATGATACACAGATGATTGGGGTGACCTGTAGCTATGAAGATCATAATAGCGCTTAATGCGATGCAAAGTTCTCTCTTTTTTGAGCGATTGCTTTCTATTCAGATATCGGCTACTGCGCTTCAATAAACCAGACTTTGAAGAGTTCCTCTGCGGAGAATGGGTTTCTGCTCCATCACGAGTCAAATTTTCTGAAAAAAAAATTATTACTTTAAATGCAGTTCTCAAAAGTTTTATACGTTATGTTCAAGTTAAAAAAAAAATCTCACCACTCGAGTCTTCATACGCTGGCACCAGGATGGCCATTAAAAACAAAAGCGACCAAATTAAGAGTGTTTTCATATTTTCTGAAATTCAAAAGAAATATAAAATTTCAAAGTAAAATGAACCACTTTGAAACAGCTCAAAATCTGAATGGGATTAGAATCTTGAACTTGGAAACCAAAATTTAAAAGGATACCAATATAAAGTTCACACGTTATAGAATAAATATTTGAAAAATTGATTACAATTATTACACGATCGTTACAATTCCCACTAGTAATTGAAAAGCCTTCATTTGAAGCAGGGATCCCTGTAAAGATTTCAAAGGATCCATGAACATAGAAAAAAAAATTTTTTTTAACTATTATACAATAGTGGTTCTTAACCCTTCTTTTGACTCGCGGAGCAATTTTCGGTAAAACATTTCTATGGCGGAGCCCCGTAGGCCTATTTATTTTATTCATCAAACTCTTATTTTTATTCAAAAATATTTATTTTTCAAATTTACTGTTTTTTATTTTCGAGTGGCCGCGTATCCCCTGGTGAATGCACATGGAGCTCGAAGAGCTCCGCGGATCACCGGTTCAGAATCACTGCTATAAAGTACTAAATTTTATTGAAAAGGGGTCCTTGGCCTTCATCCAATTGACACAAGGAGTATGTGGAACATAAAGCATTGAGAACACTTGAAGTCAAAGTGAAATTTTATTTCATTGTTTTCATTCGGTTGTGAAATTTTAGCAATGTAGGAAATATTTCTAAAGAATCGTGCAAAAAAATTTTTATCAAAATATTGTCTGAAACTATTGAGGTTCAACAACGCGTTCCTTGTTTTCAATGCAAATTCAGTTTTGTCATTTTTGAGTACCGAAAAAAACTATTACAAGATTTTCTAAATATTCATAACTATTTTTTTCGCATCTCGATGAATTTGTTGAAATATAAATTAAAAAAAAAATGATTTAATAGCTCCGACCAATTCAATTCAAGAAAAATTGATAGCTGGTAAATAAAAAAACTTACGTTCTTTGCTAACACACACCATCGATTTCAACGAGAAAATTCTAAAAACTACTGGTTGTTAAATCTAGTTAGGTTTACCATGCATATAAAAACGATGAAATAATCCAACGATCAGATGAATTACTCGTTATTGCAAAACATTATGCTCAAATACTGAAAGAGACTAGAAACCAATGGAAAAAAAAAATCGCCCATGTGTAATTAGCATAGATGAAATGGGTTTAGTAACGCAAGAGGGCGCAACGTTTTTCATACGTAATATAATGATATAACCATGTTATATACGAAGGGATTAATTGTAATTGTTTTATAAAGGTTGAAGGTGGTGGTGCTATATATAGTATTTTGCGTTTAATCGGGAGTTCAACATCGGTGAGTATCGATGTGTATTGCCTATGTAATCGTCAAAGTTTAAGGCTCCGTGTCCTCTGCGCAAGAAATTGCGGTCTTGTTATATGCTTTGCTCGTTTTAAATTTCTAATGCATGACTTAATTCTCCAAGTTCAAACTAACAATTCGGTATAGCGTGTACGTTATGATTTCATATTCCTCGAGATGTTCTTGGGTTTTACATTCTAATAGCTGTATAATGTTGTTAGAAAATATTTTTCCTTCCCATCCCCCCAATTTGGGGCCGTTCAAGTATTGCGTCGGTAGGTTTTTAGCAATTTTTGACCCCACCCATCAGAAAAACCTCGTCAGCTCTGCCCCCACCTCCTGACGCATATTGGGATCGAAGGCTTACGCGGGGTGGGGGCTCGAGCCTCCCCATACCTCTCCCACCCAGATCAAAGTTTTTTATTTTTTGTGATGCCAAATTCCCCCCCCCCCCCCAATTTCGGTAGAAAATACTTTTTTTATACGAAATGTGTTAATTTCGAAGTTTGAAAGCCAAGAACTCTATTTCTCTTTAATAAATTCATTTGCGGCCCGCCATGTATGCTCAACCCATGTCCTGCGAGTCAAATGTGACCCACGGGGGGGGGGGGGGGGGTTAATTCGATGTGGGCAGCCACCTCAAACCTACGTTAGTGAAATGAACTAAACGATCTGTAAATGTGTTGCTTAAGTGGCCCGTGGCACATTTTCAGATCACTCAAGTGGCTCTATAGAGAACTTATCAATAAGAGGGAACTATGGTTCAGGTGCCCAGAAACTAGGGAGCGGTTTTTCTCGTTTTTGGTACACAGTAAAGATGTCATTAAGAATGATTCATATTTTTTAAAGGATTGTTGATGACGTAAGCATCGTTCAAACCCAATCTTCCCCCCCCCCCTTGTCGAAAATCGAATCCAAAACTTCCCCCATCGATGCTGATGTAGTACTTGTACGACCCCTAAGGGGGAGAAGCATCCGTTAGTTTATGCTGTTCTTTCCCAACTTTTAATATATAGAGCTCCTATGGGGGGGAGGGGCCTCCCACGTACGTTTCTGATCCCACCATTGTGCGTTAGGAGGCAGTGATGACGAAATTTTGCTGACAAGGGGAGGGGGTCCAAAATGGCTTAAAATTTGCTTGCGTAATACTTGAACGGCCCCTTACGCACTTTTACTCTTGAATCTGATGGTGGCCTTTGAACACTTTTGAGAATTTGACATACCTCTACGACGAACGGTTGATGAGATAAAGGTCGCATTAGGACTTGCAGGACACCCTGTATATACAGTAGAAGTCCGTTATAACGACTGCTCACAATAGAAGGGAAAAATTGTTATAAGCGGACTTATTTTGTAACATTAGCTCTTTGCCAATCATCTGCAAATCGCTCGTTATATCGAGATTGTCGTTATAACGGACTTTTATTGTGTGTGTATATATATATATATATGCGCCTTCTAATACCTGAACTCGTAAGAGTCGAACAAATTGTGGCATTTCGATGTTAGATGGCACTCGTTGCGAACGTAAAACTTCCATGACGGGAGTTGGTTTCACTTGCGTACTACGTTATCTGAATATGGAGATATTATTTCAAGCAAAAAGTTTCAAAATAGTGTCTGCAAATCCGAAACCCCCGATGCTAACGTAAAAATCGAATGACCCCTTTTCTCTAAATCAGTGCTATAAGCGATCAGTGTAATACATTAAACGGCACCTTCAAGCTTTGGGTTATTTCCAGGCTCTTCTGTATTTTTACTATTTCGCCTCTGAATAGATTCCGTACAAAGAATAAAATTCTCGTATAACTAAATTTTACACCCTCCCGCTCTTTTGTACTTTTTTAGTTTCCTGTTAAACGTTAATTCATTTTAGTCACTGAATACGTAATTTTTTTGAAGTTAAATATTTTTTTCTGCAAATTTTATATATATTGTGCTAAAATGAACTGTTGGTACCCAATTTTACGAATCGAAAATTTTATTCGTAGAATCGGGGAACTCATTGAATCGGGGTCAAATTTATCAGGAGCATAAGCACGTTCGAAACGGCGAATTTGAAAAGCTACTCACTTGTAGGACGATGGGCCCCCAATTTTATCAAAGTCTAAATTGTAATTATGTCGCTAATATCGGAAAAACGTTTCTACAGATGTCCCGCCGTTCTTTACTTTTTTACTGAAATCTAAACATGTGGACAGCACTCCATTTTATGGCATTGGCGTAAACAGATTGTGGCCACTGAAACCTTCTCGCGTACATTCTAAGAATGTGGCTTTATTGTCCTTCACTCAAAAAGGAAGAGATTCCTATTCCCTCCCTTTTTGTTTGTAAAGAAGGGCTGAAAGTCAATTCCAGAGAAAATCAAAACTTTGAATTGAGGTTTCGGGAGACGAGAAATAAAAATGTGGATAGTTCAAAAAATATTAGTTATATCGAGAGGTTTTATCCATTTAAATAGAGGGTTTGGTCACTATATTTTCGCCAGAATTTCGGAAAAATTCGTTAAATCAAGGAATTCGTTGAATCGGTTCGTTAAATCGGGGGCCCTACCGTATTGAAAATTTTTTAATGTGAAACTCTGACAATAAGATATGCCGAGGTGATTATTGATAATCTTTTTATTTCGTGCCAGTTTGAACTAGATATTAGTTTTCATTTGGTTTTTTTAGATGGCTTGGCATAAAATTCTTGTATGGGCTTCATTATTATGGCTAGTGGAATCAGTTCCTGTCGATTTAACAGGTACGTCTTTATACGAAATAAGTTTCCTGTATTGTGCAATTTATCACCTTTTTTACATTAATCGTTCATGTTTAATTATTTCCACTATTTACGTTAATGGCCTCTTAAATTGTAAGAATTTAAAGTACTTCACTACAAAATAGGCAGGCGTATTAAACTTCAATACAATTTTCAAGCTACGAAAATTGAACATGCATTGCTAACATCGATATTCGAAAATTTAATGCATGAAAGACACTATTGGTGAAGCGTGGGTTTTTCAAATATATAAAGGAATGAATTTGAGGTATCGAATTTTCAATTTAACCCTTTGCATGTCTTTGACGTAATATCTCGGAATTGCGAATCGTCACTCGGCGTAACAAATGGTAAAGTCCACGAAACTTTTGTAAAACAAGTTTTCCTTAATATATACAACATTTTCCCCTCTATTAGTCTTTTGAGGCGAGGTATATTAGAATAATTTCGTAGATCTGAAACTGACTAGTTCGTTATCTGACTAGTGATTCTAGAATTCAAAATAAAATCGAATGCTATAAAATTTCTATGTTTTGACTATTTTTATTGGTAAAAAAATATCCTTAGTGTTCGGCATTATATAGTTAACTAGAATTTTCATTTGGTATTTTGCTGTATAGCTTTACGAAAGGGAGTGATAGACGAGCCCAAGTGGAACATGAAAAACCTACCATCGCTTTCGAATGATGGATAATCGATTATGGGAAATCAGAATTTGCAGTTTCTGAGAAATCTACATGCAAACTAAGCTCATATTTGGAAATACCAAAAAACTTCAAATTCATGTTTTTCCAGTATTGACGCATTTTTCTTCAGTAATCGATTATCGGCCAACTCAAACGGTTCGTGATAGGACAGGGTTGGCGGTGGTTAGTGTTCCACTTGGGCTCGTCTATCGCCTCATTACGTTTGACGGAACATGTCGCGTTCACCCTGTATTCAATAGTATACGATATTCCACTTGCCAATCAGTAATATCTTGTCTCATTGAAACTTAATTTATATTTACTTTCTTCGTCCGGTTTATTCATAGCGCTAGGATTCGAAAGTCTGCCGTCGGAAGTGTTAGACCTGTAGGTACTCGTCTTTCATTTCGTGTAAAAGAATTTTGCTTATAAATAGATTGACTGTTTTCTCGACAGTGCTGCAAAATACTAAAGTTGTTTGAGCATCCACAGCTCCCTGTTCTGACGGCAGTTTTACCTATCGAGTTGTATAAATGTTTCTTAATACTGTAAGAGAATCGTTGCTGCTTATATATAATGTGCTGATCTTTTCGTTTTACTTTTTACACCGGTTAAAAAACATGAGGCTTTTAAAGTTGAACAAACGAGAACCAAATACTCGTTCCTCGACCAAATATCGACACCTACTGAAATGGAGATTGGATCAAGTTTATGAATATTAATCGTATCTATTATGGAATAACTAAACCTGATCGGAAACGACTTTTTTTTTTTTTTTTTTTTTTTTTTTTTTTTTTTTTTTTTAAATTTCGACTAGAATCTTATTTCTCACATGATCGTAGATTCCACTTTTGGTGAATCTGCATGGAGAAACAAAAAATGAATTTCATTGGAAGGAGTGAGAAAATTGTATTTAATTACTGAAAATATTTTAAAATGCAACAGTGAGTTTTTGAATCTTCAAGTTTTACTTTTTCAAGGTACTCTTTTTCAATTTCTAGGTAAAGGTTCGTCATCGGAATACTTATCTAGACCGATTGCTCGAAGGAGTACCAGCTGGAATGACTACTATTGGGCTGCTCAAAAGCACTACAATCCTGAGCAAACCTTTCAAGAGTCCTCGAGTTATACTCGAAAAGATGGCTACGAGCCAATCTACTCTTCAAGAACAGATTATGAATCTCATTCCCAGAAGCAAGAGTATCCCTACCAGCCGATGTATGCATGGAGGTTTGCACCCACTCACAGATACGATGAAGTAGCAGTCAAACATGTACAGCCATTGAATACATGGATTGGTGAAAAAATATCTCGTGACAAATCGCGGAGTTCATCCCATTTGAAGCAGGAAAACCCTGATGGTCATTACTATCCTAAAATGAATACGGTAACTTGGAATCCAATAAAGGTAGATGTCAAAACCTACGATCAAAGATTCAATCCTGAAGTTTATAAGGATGATTACAGACGAGGAGGAAAAAAATATGGTGCCCGATTAGAGAATCGACGCGAAGATCACGGGTATTCATACTATGAAAAGCAGAAGGGAAATAAAGGAGGAATTGTGCATCTTGTTAGTGCTGAATCGACTACTAAACATCACGAGAATACGAAATCCTTTGCTGAAAAGGAAGTAAAATTTAAGAGTGCTGAACCCACCTACGGAGGAATCGGGATTTCTAAAAAATCAGAATACCGAAGTAGGAGTGACACTGGGAAGGAAACTTATATTGCCTCAAGTGAACCAGCGACTGAAAAGCCTGTATACAAAGTGACTAAAAGTTCTCAAAATAAAGCTGCTACTGCTAAGCTTGGATCTGACTCCACTTCGAAATCTTCAATAACTACAGAATATCTTGAATTTCGGAAACAGCCCACCAAATTGAATCAAACAGCAAATGAAATGGGTACTCTGGATCACAAACATGAAGACTTCTTGACCTGGGACGATTGCGAGAAATGTGAGGAGGATTGTACTGAAGTAGGTGACTGCGAGTCATTGGATGTGCATCTGGACACTGATAAAGAGCTATTGGAAAATAACTTCATAAATTCCATAGATAAAAAGTTCAGGTCTTTAATATTCAACCCAATGGCAGAGACGCACGAGAAGTTTCAATCTTGCACAACTCCAAATAACGAAACCGGAAACTGTAGATACATCCAACATTGTTTTCTTTCGGATATCATTGGTGGTGTACAACAATTCATGAGTTATGTATGCCTTATTAATAACAGATTCATAGGTGTATGCTGTCCAGATTTCCCGGTATCTAATGTCGATGTACAGTGGGATCAAACAGTTTCAATAGAAAATGAAACTAATAGTGATGCTTTGATGCCTCCAGGTACGGTGGATCTTTTTGATTTTGTATGAAGTATTTTTGTGAAATGAATGTTTGCTTTATTCAAATTGATGCACTTTCTCTTTCAGAATGTGGATTAAGCTCAAAGACTCGAATAGTTGGGGGATCTAAAGCTGATCCATCGGAGTACCCATGGATGGCAAGTATTTAGCTTCAGACTTCTACGCTCATTTATTTAACTATGACGATAGTCACTCTTAATCATTTTTCCTTTTCCATAAAGTTTTATGCAAAATTGAAATCCAAATAAGTGAAATTATATTTTACGAAATATATAAAATCTAGTTTCTGTAAAATTAAAACTAAAAGAATTTTCAGCAGACTCGCAGAACCTTTTTAGTGCCAACATCCAATTGGATAAAAACCATCCTAATTTTTCAATATTTTTTTAGAATCTTTCATTTGAGTAACGTTTCAATAATAGAAGTGAATGAACTAATCTAATGGAATCTTGCACCTCTTTCCGCAATAAAGGAAGATGTAATTTTCTAAACAATGCATTCAAAGTTTGAGCCATGGTTCCCACTAATTTTAAATTTTCACTAAATCTATGAAACAATTTTTTTTTTTTTTTTTTATACTTGATTAGGCAGCTTTATTGACCATGAATAAAGGACAGTTCTTCTGTGGAGGTGCAGTCATTAATGAACGATATATTCTCACAGCAGCGCATTGCACTTTCAGGTATGCTATAAAAATTTTTTTTTTTTTTTCCCCTTCATGAAATCATTCTTTCAACGGAGACTTCATCTAAAGCAAATGTTTTCAGTGTTCCTCGCAACCAGATTTTGGTAAGACTCGGAGAGTACGACTTTGGAAACGAAGCTGAATTTCCGGGTGAGGACTATCCCGTTGTTGAAATCAAGAGGCATGGTCTCTACAGTCGTCGAACTCTACATCATGATATTGCCTTATTGAAGCTGGGAAGAAATATACACTTTAACAAACGAGTCGGCACTATTTGTTTACCTAAAACAAATGAAACGTTCGTTGGCAAAACCGCAACACTTGCCGGTTGGGGAAATACTAAAGGCGGTAAGAATTTTCTCTTGTATAGCGTTTACCTGCTCTTTTGAATCGTAGGCTTTGTCTTCTATTCGTTTTACGGATGCTTGAACTAGTTAAAGTATCAATCGGACTACATTCGAAAGCACTTCTGTAAAATGGTACTGAAGTGACCTTTAACATTTTTGAGTGTCCCAAAATGGTAAAATAAATTTTGTACTACCTAGTCATTTTTCTATTAGGCATTTTTATATCTGTTTTAAGCAAAACGAGATTGCTAAAAATTCTAGGAGTAGAATGTTATTTTCATAGTACATTTAGAGTAATGGTGCAGGTCCTGGACCAAATTTTAAAGGATTGTATGGCATGCTCATAAGTTGCCCTCAAATCGTGTACATGTGAATTTTTTGAAGTTCAGTGTCTATAAAACACTAGTTAGAAAAATGTGGTGGGTTTTGGTTCGTAACCTCTACAATAGACTGTATCATTACGAAATTTCAATACAATTAATATATTTTTACAAATCTCGTTTCAAACTCGAGTAAAATGCCAATGATATTCTGCGTGAAACAAGTTTTTCCTTCTAATTACTTCATGTAAAAACGCAACACTAAAGTGGACGCAACTTCGATTCTAAGCGTCGTAAACAAAACGAGGCCTGTTTTGGAATCTCGGCAAACAGGGCTTTCAGGAATGATAAAATTATCTATTCTCTTCTAAAAATGACGTTTTCAACGTAGTGAGATAACATTTTTTTTTTTTTTTTTTTTTTTTTTTAATTTTAAACTACCGTATATACTCGTGTATAAGCCGACCCCCCCCACACTTCAGGACCACCGAAACAGCTATAAATTGATAACCCGTGTATAAACCGACCCCCAAAAAACCCGTGCATTTTTTTGGAGAAAATTTTTTATATTTTCATGTAAAATGAATAGCTTGCGGAAATTTACAATAGAAAATGATTCAAACTTTTAATCAGTTTCTTTTAGTCTCCAAGCTCATGGTAATCCATCAGATCAGCACAGGGGGTGCGGCATCTTCGTTTTCATCTTCACCTGGGCTGCCATTGTCACTTTCAAAGAGGATATCTTCAGTTCCGTCCATCGCATTGCTGATGCAACACTTTTTGAGCGATCGGATGATAATTTCGGTGGAAACAGAATTCTACGCCTCATGTACCCATTGGCACACTAGTCCAATGTCAGGTTTCTTCAAGGCACCACTTTTTGTAGTTTCTTTATCATCGGCACTCATCCGTTCGATCCACAAATTTCTGTCTGAGAGGCTTGTTGATGTACAGCCTTTTAGATGTGAACAATCAACGTTAGCCACCACCAGCCAATGATTTCGATTTCTTTGCCTCTGCTTTGACATTATCAGTTCTGTGGGGTTTGAACATATCCCATAATGCCGGTTTCTCGAACACTGGTACAAAAACTAATTGCGGGGGTCGATATTTTCTCATCAAAAACTGACCAGAGTATAAGCCGACCCCCCCCCCCCCCAACTTGGGGAACGAATGTTTCCACAAAATAAAAACTCGTGTATAAGAGTATATACGGTATTTTTTTTATATCTAAAATTACTAGGCTCGAGATGTAATCTTTTAACACTCTCACCTAGAAAATATTCATGAATGGTGCATCTAGGTAAGCAGGGGCTCTACCATTTCCCCATGCTTATAAAAGATATTCGAGAGAAACTGACATCTAGCGCTCGCAATTACTACAAGTGTCCATTCTAGGAGCACGTTAGAGAAAAATAGATATTCGAGAATTGATATATTTATTACGAACGACTAGCATCAATTGTGGAGCAGTTGGTACGACGACGCGCAACCGGAAGGTTCATGGATCGAATCCTACCCGTTTTTATCGCAACTTTTTTCCCTGTTTTACCTTGGTTTTTTTTTTTTTTTTGAACGATTATATTTATTAACTTGCACTCAAAGCTGTTATTAATCGGGGAAAAAAATTTGTTCATGGAAATCGCTAGGATTTTTTTTCCTGAACGTGAGATTCCAAACTAAACTTGCAAAGCAATCATGTGTGTTTTGAAAATGACAAATCTTATTTTTTTTTTTTTGTTTTCAATTACCCATTTTTAAGAATTTTCGTTTTTGTTTCGAAGTCCAGGAAACAATATTTTTTTTTTTTCATGAATTTTTTTTGTCTAAACTGAAGGATCCAAAGGGGAAAGAAAACATTGTGAAAATCAATCCAAATTTGAATTCTCTGCCGGTAAAAGGTTAAACGTCCCCCGACATTCCCAGAGGTGTGTGTGGGATCAAGATGAGCTTGTTGCAGGGATGGCGTATTAGCCAGCCACCCCATAAAAGTTTTACTTTTCGCATGGTAAAATGAAAGTATTTGAGGTTTGTATTGTAATTTTTCTCAAAGAAAAAATTAATTTCTCACCAACGCGAGTGAAATATCGTAATCCGAATATCAGTTGGTGGTTCCTCCACTTTGGATTTTCCTCCAAATACACGGAGAGAAAACTGGTTTGTTCAAGAAGGGGAGGAAATAGTTCTTGTGTGGGGATTTGAACCGTTTAATTACTTTCTATTTTTCGTCGTCAGACCCACTGCTCCACAATTGATGCTAGCCATTCGTAATTAAAATCTGTGCAAAATTAAGAGAATTTGCACACTTTGTCTATTTTCACAAAGTACTGAACCAAAGGTACTAATACAAATATTCAGTGTCGAATACGTACGCGAGTGGGCGGAGCTGTGACCACGGAGGGGGTGATAAGGGTTCGAAGCGTTTTCAAAGATTCATTTGCTCGTACTCCTCGGCGACATTCGCTATTTCTCGCAAGAGTTTGGTAAATTTCATAAGCTATCTGGTAAAATGAGTAGCCACAAACGTGTGGATGATGGAATGAGATGAATAGCTGTCCTCACTAGTGCGCTTTCTTTCAACTTTCAGTCGGTGTTCGGCGGCAAGGAAAAACAAACGCATGACTCGAGTGGCGTGCCCTTTTTGTCTACACCTAATGCGGCAAAACCTTTTTCAATTCAGATGCGTGGAGCACCGTGCTTTTTCACATTAGTCGAGATTTAGCTTGGACTCCGATTCTCGGCACCCATCTGGAGAGCCTGGTACCAGATACCATTCCTCCCACATCAGGGAAATGGACCACTATGGTGGCCCCATCCCCGGAACTGCGGTGCTGCAGGAGAGGGACCGATTGCCACAGGGACTCAACTGCCTCGTGTCCAGTATGTGACCTGTCTGAGAAGAGACCGTACCCCATATTACTCGGTTTCGGTTCGATCTCGCAACGTAGATTTTGTACATTCCTGCAACGAGCTCTACATTAGTACACACGCATGACAATCATGCATGTGTACTGACTTTTGTATGGTAAATCTTTGTTATAACTGTGTTCGTACCAAATTTCATTGAAATCTGTCCATTTTTCAGAAATTCGACATAATGTGCCAATTCTCTTAATTTTGGACGCGAGTGCATCAATTCGCGAACATCTATTTGTCTAATGCGCAAGCACTCTCAGAATGGGCACCTAATAGTGATCGCTAGACGTCTGTTTCTCTCGGATATCCTTTTATAAGTATGGGGGGATGGTAAAGCCCCAGATCCAAAGACACTCTAGATACTGTTTTTAAGTTGCGAATTTCGTTTTGGTTGTAGGGGTTTTTTACTTGTTTCCTCCGTGCTAATTCTAACCAAATGTCAATAGGTGGGCCTAGTAGTGAGGTTTTGTTGGAAGCGGCCCTGCCCGTAGTTGAGAACGATATCTGTGCTGAAGATCACGGTTTACCGATTCCAAGCTCGTTCCTTTGCACTCAATCCGAAGATAAGGAGACGGGAGCTTGTAATGTAAGTTTTTGATTTGTATATTAAACCAGAGTTTTAAACTGGAACGTTCCGTATAAAATCATAATGTTTAACACTTTGTACAATGTTTTCTCTCCGGTGGGTAAATTTTCTATTTCAATGTTTTATTTTTTTACAAAACCTTTAAACTCTATTTTCCTTCATATCCAATTTTCCTTCGTTTCTGTAGAAAGATTCTATTATCACAATTTTAGTCCCAGTGGATCGGGATCACAAACGTAGGACCAACATTTTTGACGAAAGTTGGCAAACTGTCATCGAAGTTGTCAATTGTTTCCCTCCCAAAGCCTGTTTTAATTGAACTTGGACTTACTGTAGAAAATCTACAGTAAAATGAAATTCGCAAAAAGGTTAAATAAAACTCCGTTATAACGACATCGAAGATTCCTTGAAGTGTTGTCATTACAACTGAGGTGTCGTTACAAACGAGGTTGACCTTTGCAAGACTTTGACAGCAGATTTTTTTAAATACAATGGAGTACTTTGTAGAAAGTTAGGGTCACATTAATCGTAAATGAATTTTATTTCATCGGGGAAAAATACGGAAAATTATGATCGTAAACACGACATAGATAATTTGCTAATTCTCACCAAAAATGTAATTGCCAATCATTACTGCAGTACATAGTGCTAGTCTGCAAAGAACTAAAATATTTTCACGAAGAAAAAGGTTGGACTATGGGCATCTTTCTCGGCCACCTCGTTGGGCATTTTGCTTGTCGTGGGCCCTGTATTTAAGTGAATAAGTACGTATAATTTCTAAATTATGCAAATTGTTAATTGCCTTCCCCCCCCCATTTTTTGAAAATTTATAAATAAAAAAACTACGCTCAAGAGGGAACTGGATATTTCTAAAGCGGACCGAAGTGCCGTTATAAAAATTACGGGGTACTCTTAAATATCCACCATTATGTAACAATAGAATAACTGAACATTCCATGTTTCTGAACAGATTCCGAACATTCGCTTTTTTTTTCTCGGAAAACTCCATGAAGAAAAACTACGAAAAATGTGTCATAGTATCGGAGGTAGTTGCGTTTGCACCGTCGTTATAAGCAAGGCTAGTTAATCTCTCTACACACGAATCGGCTGGAACAAAGAATGACATAAGTTATTACAACCGAGGTCCTTAAGTTTGACTATATACAAAGCTTCGCGCATAGTGTTTATTTTGTGTTAATTACATTTTTAATTGGATTGGTTTTTTTTTTTTGAAATATGACATCCATATTTTATGGGCATCTTTTTTTTTATCAGCCACCTCGTTGGGCATTTTGCCTGTTGTGGCGTTGTATTTTTGAAACCAAATGTTGCGGAATTCATGACTATGAACAGTTTTTTTTTTTTCGCTTTTAAATACAAATTTAGTCGGAAAGGATATTAAATGATTTTAGAAAAGATATAAATAATACTTTAAAAAGTCTTATTTGCGAATGGAGATTTGTCTTAACATTTTCAATATGTTCTACTTCAGGGCGATTCAGGAGGTCCATTGATGCTCATGAATGAAGATACAAAAATATGGGAGGCTATTGGACTTGTCTCGTGGGGAAGAAGAGGATGCGAACCGAGATTTCCAACAGTGTATACAAGAATTACAGATTATTTAGATTGGATCAAAAAACATGTATCGTGATTTATACGAATACCTCGCGGCTGGTCAGTTATCTTGTATTTTTTATCTTGACGCAAATGATTAAAGTTTTTATATTTTTAAGTTGTCTTTTCATTTTGCATGAGAATCTTCATTGTTCTTTTGAAAATTTTTGTTGGTAGGGCCTATGCCTAACATTTTTAGTACAGTAAAAATCTTGTAACGATAGCTCACCATCGCTAAGAAAATTCTCGTTACAATGGACTTGGGTTAAAGCAGCAGTTTTTATAACTGATAATTTAATCTCTTTAAAACGTTCTATATCCGTTAATTTGCTAATGTAACAAAATGAACTTCAGTCGTGAAATTTGTTTTTGGTCCTGGAGCAGTTAATTCTAAAACGTTTTTGTATGGAATTTTTAGTTTGGTTTTGTCGGCTTGATCACATTGATGGTTGAAATTATACAGCGTGATCCAGAAGTATGGGCCTGTTTCTTGGAAGAAAACTTTAACAGACAAAAATGGCTTATTTAAACAGCTTAAAGCATTTCGAAGGCTCCAAGGTTTTTTCTTTAATTCTTGGAAAGAATCCATGATGCAATGAGCATGGCACGAAATGCTATGTAGGCTTGGCATCTGCAGCATCGCCAAACGTGTGCGCATGCAGAAATTTTAAGTAAAAAGTTTTCAGTTTTGTGCTACAAAATTTCTATATGCGCATACCTTTTTGACGCGGTGGATGTCGAACAATATAGCATTTCTTGCAATGTTCTTCGCGCCATGGTTTCAATCTTTACTTCAATTCTTTGAAACGACTTTAACAGCTTCCTAATATTTTTCAAGGGTGGTGCAGGAAATCTGGATTTCCTCCCTCCACAAATGACTTTAAACCAATTGTGGTCAATGGTGGGTCACGTCAATGAACTGGGGCGGGGTCGTTAGATTCTCCAAAATAAAAAAAAACTATTTTATTAAAAGTTATTTAAAAGAGTATAAACTAAAGAACGCCTTTTTTTTATATATTCAGCTGAGCTAATTACCGTGCATCATACAATGTAATTTTATCAAATACTACTTTTACAATATATCGGCGCCGTCATGCCAGAATCACGAATGTGCAATGTCCTTGCAAAAAAAGAACTTGGAAATAATGTTTGTTCCACTCATATTAATCTACAGCTCCGTTCACATGTGCAATTGTTGCGGTAGCATTGGGAGTTCTAACACCCACTTTTTCCGTTCGTAAGGAAAGAAATGGAGAGCAGTCAATGGTGAAAATTCTTGAAGCTGGGGTTTTTAAACACTTTTTCTATTTCTCATGGGAACGGGGCTTATGAAAGTTATTTTCCTAAAGTATTTAATAGGGATTCGCATTTGAGGCAAGACAAGGCATCCAAACGGCCGATATAAAAAGGAAAGTTTGTACATTTGTGCTTCTGGAGCATGCTGTGAATGATATCAAGTTGGTACTTTTACAGGGTGACCTAGAATCACCCAATTTCAAAATTGTATATTTCTTAAAAATTGAAAACAATGTGAATATATACGGGGAAAATGTGTACGTTTTTTTATGAACAACTTTGTAATGGTCTGTTTCAAGTGTAGAGAAATCACACATTAAATTGGATGATTCTTAATCACCCTGTATACGAAAATCAAGGACGCTACACTTCTCTCCATCTTACATAGGACACTAACACCCGTATTCACCAACACAGTTTAAACTGCAATTGCAGGTGAAAGGATTGAAGATCGAAACGGATTGGTTAAAATCCTCAGTGTCGATCGCTAATCCTTTAACCTGCGATTGTAGTTTAAACTGTGTTGGTGAATACGGCCGAAGTGCATCAAAAAAAGTAAATATTTGATGTTAAAAAAATGGAGTATCTTTGGAAGTCAATATCGCCTAATTAAAATCGAAACAAGCGTTCCGAAAAGTGCTTTCGGGACAGCACATTTTAGAGGTAGCGCTTCAAAAAGTTTGAGAACCACTGCCTTAGTCAATCGAAGAGACGAAAGTAAATCACGTGCGTGCTGGGGGTACAAAATGACATTCCTGTGTGTGTATTCTTTGTTAGAAATACCTCAGTAAATGTTTGAGTAACTTTTTACTATACTGTAGTCTTAAAATTCAGACTATATAGTAAAAAGTTAGAGCTATACTTTGTTCTCATTTGCATTTTTGCCGATAGGAAATCGATTGGTCAAGTAAACTTCACCTCGTAAGAACATGTTGGGAAAAGTTTATTAATTTACAATATACAGTATATATACAGGGTGATAACTATCGACCGCCCAATAATTTTTTACACACGTGATTCCTTGTGAAAAACTAATACAGAAAAGTGTTGAGTTTTTTGATCTGACTCATAATGAGTTATAACGCTTTAAAAATTGATAACGTCACTTCAAAATCTTGCGAGATTCACCAAACATATAACTTGGCGTTTTTGAAAATGTTTAAAATGCATTAACCTTCACCAAAAATTTAGAAAATGAAAGAGATAAAAACCCGTTTTTTCCCTCAAACTTTTCAGAAAAAAGAAACTTTTTTTACAAGTCAGTCAGAATGTTCTTTGCATCTCACAACGCAAGCTTTACAGAGGTTATACAGGGTGATTCAGAAAAGATGGGAAAACCTTTTTAAGAGAGAGGTGATAGTACACACCAATACAAACAATTGTCATCAAAGAATGCATGATCTAACATGAAACGCAAACGCGCTTGCGCGTTTCGAAACGTCCACTCCGCAAAACGTCATTCCTGTTGAAATTTTTCGGGAGAGAAGGAACACCATGCATGCATATGTAACCTGGGGAAGAAGCAGAAACCGTATGCAAATCTGCGTCGCAGTGAATAAAAGGCGAGGACGCCAGCCCTGTGAAGTTTTTCCAGCGTGCAACCGTTCTAACAGTTGTAACGTACGGAATAATGGTGCACTTTAGTAATACTAAGTTCGCGCCTTTTATTCACTGTGACGCAGTTTTAAATACGGTTTCTTCTTCCCCAGGTTACATTTGCATGCATGGTGTTCTTTTTCTCCCGATAAATTTCAACAGGAATGCCGTTTTAACGTTTGCGGAGCGGCTGTTTCGAAACACGCTAGTGCTTTTGCGTTTCATGTTAGACCATGCATTCTGTGATGACAATTCTTTGTATTGGTGTGTACTATGACCTCTTAAAGTAAAGTTTAAAAGTTTAATTTTAAAGTTTAATTAAAAGTTAAAGTTTTTCCCATCTTTTCTGAATCACTTTGTAGATAAGTTAATCATTGTTTTATTCTCCAGAAAGTACTACGTCAATTTTTTTTTGGTTATAATTTCTAATTTGTGACATGAACCTTATATTATCGCGTTTTGTTTGGGGGGGGGGGTGATTGGTGTGATTACCCCTCCCCCCTTCCCATAGATCCGCATCTGGCTTATGGCATTACCATTGAAATACAACTTTCACTTCATCCCAAAAACTAGGACCGCTCTGATAAAACCAATGTCAGATTCAGAATCAAGTGCCACAAAAGCACCCTAAAATCACTGAAAGTTTTTTAGAACAAAATCAGTATTGGGTAGTGTAACCAATAGAAAAAATCCGAAATCAAAAGTTATTTTGTGTGTGTGTGTGTATATAGGTCAATTCACATAACACATAATAAGTTTAAAAGTCTCCGATTGAATCGTAGTTATTATTTTACTGTTTCCATAAGTCACACATTCATCAAGCTATAATTTTTACATCCTCCATTGAAGCTTTTTACGCATGACAGTTTCGATGAAAGTTCAGAAAAAAAATCCAAAGGAATATATATTGCCGTTTTATTGATCAACATGTATAATTTGATTAAAACGACAACGTAAAATAACGATCGCGCAGTAAACACGTACGCACTGTATGCACCTTCCCTCAAAAAATTTGATTTGATAGTGAAGGTAAACGAATTGCCACATTTCGGCAAAATAAGTGTTGATTTGGCTAAAAAAACTTTCAAACGCATCTCATTTGGCTAACACGATACAAATCTGGTGATAAATTTGTCAACATAGAGGACGAAGCTAACACGTAAGCTGTACGTAATAGCAAGGATATAGTATCACACTACATAGAGAGAAAAAGTGCCAATCGTGAAGGAAGAAAGGAGAACTTGGCTTCTGTTGTTATTGAATATCTCAGTTCATTTTCAAGTGACAACCCGCTGCTGGCGGAGAAATGTACTTTCGTTTGGAGTTTCGCACATAACTGACCGTTAGAAAAATGGCACATCACAAAATTTCAAACCTCATAACTCGCTTAATATTCGTCCGATCCAAAAACGGAAAACACTTTTCTATATTAGTTTTTACAAGGAATCGCGTGAGTAATTATTGGGCAGTCGATAGTTACCACCCTGTATGTATATATAGAATTGAGACTTCATTCCATATTCTCGTTAATCCAGTCGAGATATTCAGCCACTCTTGTATAAACACCTGGATAACCAGCTTGGGCACATTTGCTGCCAAAGGATACTACGCCCACAACTGTCCAGTGCCTTGTTCGATCGGGTATTACCATTGGACTTCCAGAGTCACCCTAAAAGTAAAATTCAAGAAAAATCTTTTCAATCTCCATCTAAAGCAATCGATTCACATAAAGCTTTACCAAATCACTCCTCCAATCAGAATGAAATTTCAGTGACAACTTCGAATCTAAAAATAACTATTGTACACAAGATAAATAGCTAACAGTACGCACCGCAAATTATTGGTGAACCGTTGGTGATAGAGGCATACTTCCAATTAGAAAAAGTACCCAAATAACTTGTCGATCTCGGATACGTGATTCGTATTGCAAGGTACAGTTACTAAAATAAAAGGATTAATTTTTCATACGTTCATCCCGTGCTCAAAAACCCAATTAGAAAGTCTTGCCCTGTCTCTCCTGAGGCCAACAAAAGAAATTCCACGTTTCTAAGTGCAGTATTTGCAGAGATTCTGTTCTTTGACACCTTTTCTCCGATTTTGCAATGCATGGATATATATATTTTTTTTTTGGCCTCAGGAGAGACAGGGCAACAACTTTCTAATTCTGTTTTTGAGGACAGGATGTCCATATAAAAAGTTATTTTTTTTTAATAACTATACAACCCCTTGCAATATGAATGACTTATCTGAGATCTACACGTTATTTGGATGTTTTTTTCTAATTGGAAGCAGGCCTAGAATCAACGGTTCGCCAGTAATTTGCGGTGCGTGCTCTTAGCTATGCACCCTGTATAGTTGCAAACACACTGTGTTGTCGTTAATAGTTATTCAAAAATCTTTAGCTATAGCGATTTTTTTAGATTAATGATTATGTAACTGAATATTTATTCACAAAATTACTCATTACAAACCTTCTAATTATTAAATTTGAAGAAATCTGCATTCTAATCGTGCCAAAAATGTCGATATTAAATTCATAACTTTGTTCGTAAAATATCTCTTTCAATGATATCTCTTTTTTGCCGCCTGGCAATCCAATGGTTAGGGAGCTAGCTTCTGACTGTGCAGGTCTGGCTGGGTTCGGACATGGATGTCTACTAATACACTAACAAATTCCCTGCTGGACAGATCGTAAAGATCTCTTGGGAATACGTGATGATCACGTGATTAAAAAAAATATTTGTTGATATTTTTTAAGCTGTTTGAAACGTTTATGAAAGGTATTTCATTTAATTTATAAAATAACAAACAATACTACGCCGTAGTTAAAATTTTACGCCTGCATTTTTTTTTAACCAAATTTAATAAATATAATGTAGGATGAGAAATATCTTACCTGACAGGCATCCTTTCCCCCTTCGAAGAATCCAGCGCATAAAAAGCCTTTCGTGATGGGTTGAAAATACCTACGGTTGCAGTCGACGTTGTCCCAAATAGGCATCGACACCTGTTGCAAAGAACCACTGCCTTGACCTCCTAGTTGGATATTTGGCAAAATGAAGTAAAAAAATTATTATTCCTCGAATGGCCATATGACCCATATTTTACGGACAGTTTTTAATACTATTCAGCTATCTCGTTATTTTAGTGACAATGATCATATAGTCAAATTTTTTTGACGAAGCTAAAATTTATAATTTTGAAATAGTGAATTCATTATCTTAACGTGAACTATGCATCGAAGAAATTTCACGTTTTTTTTCAAAATATGGTCGTATTTAATAACATTTAATCTCTTTTACCATTAGCACAATATTGATTCGTTAATTTTTACTTAATGAATTAAGATTATTTTGGCATCCATATTTCCAGTATGGACTTTTTTCTCAAATTTTTTTCATCAATTTGTTATTTGGCAGTATCATTGAGTTTGAGGCCTTTGAGCTTTTTATTTCTATAATATCTGGAAGGAAATTTCGTATCGTTCCGTTTATGTGTACAGTGAAACCTCGCTAGAATGAGACTCGATATAACGATAAATCCCTCTACAACGATATTTTTTTAATCTTGTCTGGAATTGCGTGTAGTCCAATGTTGATCTCCTCTCGATACAGTGATGTACTTTACTACGATAAATCCCTATGTAACGATACTTTTTAGGATATTTCGAAACCACTATAACGATATTTTCTTTATTTCACTCAAAATCACCTTCAATATATTTTTGAATTCTTCGCCAATGTTTGTTTATTCGAGGGTGTTTATTAATTTAGGGTATTTTGGGCTATCTCCCCTCCGAAAGTGTTAATGACGTTACCGTGAAGCTGCTTCCTGTGTGATACACAACAGTATTGTGCAGGAAACTATTTGACAGGGTGAAACAACTAACTGGATTTCATTCATCAACTAATCAATTGGAATTTTTCACTACGAACGATTGCTTTTAAATGCATTTTATCGTGGCACTAACGGCGACAATTCAGAAGAGATACCAACAACAGCATAAATTTGGTGACGCCTGATGATAATAATACCTCTCAATGCAACAATAACGCCTCCAGAACGATATTTTTTCTTGGTCTGCAGAATATCGTTACTTCGAGATTTAACTGTATTAATCATTTATAATCATCCTTTATCTCAAGCCGAATGTGACTTGTGAGGCTTTGAAATTTTGTGCTACTCATCTACATGCCAAACGTATGCAAAAATTTGATTTGAACTGTCCTGTTATGCGTAGTAAACTCGGAGACTTTAATATTGTGTCTATCTTCTATTTAGTTTCTTATAGAAGAAACACACAATGGCGAAAAAAAACGATTTACTTTGGAAAAAATGGATTATTTTTATGATAATTTTTGGTGAAGGGGTTAAGTATACAGTAAAACCCATCTTAACGGTCACCCGTCTTTTACGGATGAATTTTGTTGTCCCGCCAATGTCCGCAAAAAAGGGATTTCACTGTATATAATATGAATATTTTATATACAGTGAAATATGAAAATTTTGCTAATGCTGTATGTTTGATGTTCAACCCTTGCTAAATTATTATAAAGTATATTCTTTCAATCAGTGATATTTTTAGCATATCCGCGTTTTAAGACACGTGTCCTTTCATTGGGGAAAAACCCTCGCACTATTTGAAGTGAATATAAATTATGTACCTAATGGAGTATTTTAGAAGCACGTTACAAAACATGAAAAATCTAAATTACCGTAAGATAGCGTTCCCCATCCGGTCACGGTTCCCATATATCCAACTAAAGAATTAGCCTTGAGACCTTCAGTGGGAAGACAAACTGGACTAATGAATTCTGAGAATTTAACAGGTTTCCGAAGTTTGAGAAGTGCTATGTCATTGTAAAATCCACTTCTGGAAAATTCCGGATGTGGTACAGCTGCTTCAACTTTGAATTCCACGGGTTGCATAAAATCATCATTGCGGAAAAGATGGTGGTCTCCTAATCGTACTGTAAGCCGCTCTTTCCGATATCTGAGAAACAGAACATCAATACAGATAATACAATACGCATGAAACTTTAATATAGCAAAAATACTTTTTAAGAAGTTCAAAAAAATTGCGTTTTCGTCCGACTGACTTGAATTGAGTATAATAATAAATCTATTTAAAGTTGTTAAATATAGGTAAAGTTGATAATTCAAATACATTTATTGTATTAAATGATATAAGCTCACTTGAATCCTCTTTGATCAGAGAGGCAATGCGCTGCAGTGAGAATATATCTTTCATCTACAACAGCTCCACCGCACCAATACTCCCTTCCCTTGCTGCTGTCCAAAAATATTGCAGCCTGAAAGACCAAAGTTCTTGGACATTTAGTATTCGTTAAAAGTACTCACCCATGTCAAACAACAATGGTCGACGTCATGTTTAACTTTCGTATTCTGTGCCGTATTTATAAACAAATTGCAGGACTAAAATTATGGAATATTTGTGTGTGTGATTATGATTCTATCTATAGATTTCGCACGCAGATTGTATACAATAGTTGTCAAAGTGTGGCACCTTAATATTTTTCAATTATCATTCACAAAGTTTCATTATTGATACACCAGTAGAGACCATCGATTCAAAATGTTTATCTTAAAGTGTGTGTTTTTATTTCCACTTTCTTTCGTATATTTCATCGGGTTTTTTTTTTTCTCATTTATTTTACGTTTTTATTTATTTCTTTTGTATTTCGTCGCTCTTTTCTCATTTTGTGTGTTTTTACCTGTTTATTAGGCTATTGTTTTCTTTTTTAGTGTGTACCTATTTTTTTTCTATTTCCGCTGTGAATGCTGGCAGTACAGTATACGATAATAAATAAATAAGCTACAGTGTGATCAGCGAATAAGCCCTTATTTCAAAATTAAATATCTCTACAACAAAGATCAATAGAATTATGTGGTAAACCGTACGTTTATTAGCAAAACTGTAAGAATGTTGTACAGAAATTTCGAAAATGTAGTTTTTTTTTTTAATTTTTTAAAATTTAAAAAAATAAAAAAAAACTGGAGATTTTGGGATTCCGAAAATCCTCATTTGTGTGAAGAGAAACCACTGCATTCGCCTAAAGTTACTGCATGGGCTGCGGTATGTGCCATGTGTGCTGACAAATTGTTCCAAAATTGTAACGTAATGTTCAGTAGTAATCGTTTCTTGCACGAAGAAGGAGCCGATAATGCCTCTGGCGCATACCGAAGCCCATGCAGTAACTTTAGGCGAATGCAGTGGTTTCTCTTCACACAAATGATGATTTTCGGAACCCGAAAATCTACAGTTTTTTTTTTTTTAATTTTAAAAAATTAAAAAAAAACTAAATTTTCGAAATTTCTGTACAACACTCTTACAGTTTTGCTAATAAACGTACCGTTTACCGCTTAATTCTATTGATCTTTGTTGTAAAGATATTTAATTTTGAAATAAGGGCTTATTCGCTGATCACCCTGTATATTCCCAATACAAATTTGTATCATTTGGTGAAATAAGACAAGAGAGTTTGACTTTTCTTTTTTGTGTGTGTGTGTGTGTGTGAGAGAGAGAGAGAGAGACTAGTTTATTTTGATGAGCAAAAGTTTTGTGCTAGCATTTCTAATAACTTATTTGATCATGTCTGTCGCACCACGATCTGCGCCCTCAAGGACCAATTAGAACTAAGATCTAAAAATTTAAAGCCAATTATTGAACAGCTTTTCTTTCCTTCATCTCTCACGGAGAAGCTGGTGTGCATTAGTTATAATTGTTTCTACGGTAGTTTTTACATTGTTGTTTGTTGTAGTTATCACTGTTGATGATAACTACTTATAGCAGCAGTGTACAGTAGTTGTGTCTGTCGTTTTGGCACCGTATCTTTCCCAACGCTAAAATGGTAGTATTACGTGTGTGTTAGGAAAGATTATGTCAAAAGAATTGAGAGAGAGGGCTATGAGCTCATCACTTCTAAACCTCTTTCTTTTTTATATAATGGAAGAATACTTTATCCACCAAAAGGCTATGTACTGCGCCTACACTCCCAATACAATAACAACCTCGACTTAAACGTATGAAGCCAATTTAATTGTTTGAAAATTTGAGATGATTAAAAATGTGATTATATTGGATAAAAATCAAGTCAGTTAAAATTAATTGTTTTCAAGATTTTTATGGTTTATTTTCCGGATTGAATGTGAATAAGTTTTAATGGTTTCCTTCCTATACAGTTAAATTTCTTCTACGTATACTGATTTTTTTCCGTCATTTTTAAATATTCATGAGTTTATATAATATTATAAAAGTGTAATGAATCGACAACATGGAGAAGTTCCACAAAATTCAAAAACTGATCTAATACTGAAGAAATTTTTTCGTCAAAAGTATTAAAAACTATTGTCGATGAGAAATGTGAATTTAACAGATTTACAGGAATATAACTGTGAAAAAAGAAAGAGTAGTATTGGTCACCGGCCACACCTACCGTCATTACCTACCATCCATGGCCATTGCCCTGGATTTGTTTCATGTCCTCCTACGATTCGGCTGTCCCGTCCTGCAGTGCCACATCCTGAAAGTTTTCAAAAATTATTAACCATATCAAAATAATTCGAAAAATTTGGCAAAAATATTGCGTTTTAGATTTAAAAGTATCAACTACCGTTCGATAACTCATGCTAGAAAACACTGTTCTTCTATTCATTTACATATCTCGATTACATTTTAACAAATGCGTACGTGTATCATTTAAAAGGGGGCACAGAACTGTTGAACATAGGAAAATTGGGAAAAAAGTGACATTTGTTCAAAATTCCATTAAAAATCATATAAATTACACTATTTTCTTCGAATTTTTGTACATATTTTAAAAGATTTCTATTCTTACAGTGTACTTGCGTTGAATTCTGGAAAAACGTTGTGGATCTTTTGTACTTTGAAAGGAAATTGAGAAAAATATTGTCAAAATTTTTAACACATACCCTCGCTGCGCGCATGATTTCATTCATCTTCATTTATGCATATATTTTTACAAAAAAATTGTTTTGTGTTTAGAATTAACTGTTTAATAGAAGGAAGCAGCCATTTGAAGATATGTTAAGTGAAAGTATTTTTAAAAATTCAAAACTTTAAAAATTCAATTTTTATGAATTTTTTCAAATTTTAAAATTTTTATGAATTTTTTCAAATTTTAAAATTTTTATAAAATTTTTAAATTTCAATATATCAACACTATCGAGGTTCATTCTATGCACCTAGCAAAGGAGCCCATTCCTTATAAATTTCATAGTCATTTGAAAGTTATTTCTTGAGATATGCGCGCAAGGGTCAAAAAATACATTTTGAGAAAAATGCGTTTAAAGATTGAGAAACAAATTCTTATGAAAATGTCTTTTCTCGAACCAAAAACTGCTCATAAAATTGAAAAATCCCTCAAAGTTTAAGAATTTGGGCATTTGTTTGTGTTATCATCATGTTTTAATACCTTTTTTGTCATTTTGAATGCTTCAGAGTTTTGCGCTTTTGTGCACTTGAGAAAAAGCAAGGTGGAAAAAGCCACTAGTTAGGCTTTTAGTTAGTCGGTGATACATTTGAAGTTGTTTTTATGCTGTGATTTATACTTTCAATTTGTTGTGTAAGTAAAATACATCGTGATATGGCATGTGAACAGGAAAATATTTACAAATCAAAAATTTATCTTTTTTCAGGCGAAACATTTTAAAAAATTAAAATATCGAAAGAACGTACCTTTATATGTTATTATAGTGAATTTCTGTTAATTTCAATGCTATTTGAAGGCTTAGAACTCAAAATTTCTCAAAGAAATTCATTGTGACCCATCCTTCAAGCCATATACATATGCTCAACCCATATATCCCGCGGGCCAAATACGACCCTCGGGTTATCTGAAGTGACCAGTCACCTCAAACCTAATTTTGTAAAAATGAACTAAGCGGCACATTTACAGAAGCGACCCGTGGCACAATTAGCAATGCACAACAGAGCATTTAAGCAGCCAGTAGCACATTTTCAGATCACTTGAGTGACCCGCGGCACAGTTCCAGAACACTTGAGTGACAGGCACATTTTTAGAGCACTTAAATGGCCTGTAGTGTAGTTCTACATTGCCCAAGTGATCCGCGGGATATTTACGGATCATTTGATTGACACGCGGCACAGTTCCAGAGCACTTAAGTGACCCGCAAGACATTTCTAAAGGACTTAAGTGGCCCGCAACACATTTTCAGATGACTTAAAAGATCCCGAAATATTTAGAGATCACTAAAGTTGCTCTATAGAGGACTTATCAATAGAGGAAATATTAGTTCATGTGCCCACAAACTAGGGAAAGGTTTTTCTCGTTTAAGGCACTCTCAGTAAAGATGTCATTAAGAATAATTCATATTTTTATAAAGGATGGTTGATGACGTAAGCATCATTCAAACTCCCCCCCCCCCCCGTTCTCAAAAATTAGCCAATACGAAAATCCTCCCTCCCCATCGATGCTGATGTAATACTTGAACGATCTCAGGGAAAGACGCGTTCGTCGTCCATTTTTATGCTGTCCTTTCCCAACTTTTTTCCTCAGTTTTTTAAATTCAAATATTTCTGTAAATACTGCACTTAGAAACATTGGAATTTTTTTGTTTGCCTCAAGGGACAGGGTCACTATTTTTTAATTGGAAATCAGACATGACAGGAGGACGGTTTTAAAAATTTAGATTTTTTTAAATTTTATTACACACTGCATTTTCACTCTTGAATCTGATAGCGATTTTTGAACACATTTTGAGCATTTTTAATTTGACATACCTCTACGACGAACGGTTGATGAGATAAAGGCCACATGGATGTATTTTGTAACATTAGCTCTTTGCCAATCGTCTGCAAATCGCTCATTATATCGAGATTGTCGTTATAAGCCATACTCGTTGTAACGGACTTTTACTGTATATATATAGTATATACAGTATATAGGTGCCTTCTAATACCTGAACTCGTAAGAGTCAAATAAATGTTGTTAGGTATTTCAATACTAGATGGCGCTTTGCAAACTTCCATGACGGGAGTCAGAATATGGAGATACTATTTTAGAACTTTTAATTGAAAAAGAATCACTGCAGACCAGGGGCGTAGCCAGAAATTTCGTTCGGGGGGGGACCACTTTCATTTTGGAGGGGGGGGGACCAAAGTAACAGAACAATGGATTTGGCCATCTTTTTCCCTTTTTTCTGTCATTTTCTCACATTTCGGGGGGGGACCAGACCCCCAAGTCCCCCCCCCCTTCTCGCTACGCCCTTGCTGCAGACATACCCTTTAAGTATTAATTACGTGCAGTGTTTAATATAGAGAAAAATTCATTCATCCTAGTATTTATGCCAGTGATTCTCAGACTCTTGTCCCTCACGGCTCATCTGTGACTCCCCAGAGTGTAGTCTAGTAGATATCTACTCTCTCTCTCTATAATATAAAATCATAAACTCGAAAAGGGCCTGTTGCTAAGCAACCGAGTGACGGAAGTGGGTGAAGTTTTTGAGTGACGGAAATCTGTTACGTTTTTGTGTTACGGAAGTCGGTTACGATTTTGGGTCAAGTATTCATTTAACTCTAGCACATATTGGGACCCATTTGACCCATCGGGACCATGTTATGTGCATGTACCGAGAGGCTCCCATATCCTACAGCAGGGCCCTTAGGCTGGAATTTAGATGGCGAGCCCCCAAACCAGCTTTTCAGGGCCCCTCTGTGGTTAATTTATAGTGTGAAAAATCAAAAAGGGATAAGAATCGTTCTGGTCCTGTCAGCCCTGCCCTTGTGGGGGGGTCATGCCGAGAGGTATGTATATGTATAATATACATATAACAACAGTGCTCCCAACACACAGGGTCGGGGTACCCGGGGGGGACGTATACCTTCATGGGAAAGTTAAAAGATTTCATTTCCAGGGGCCCTTGATGGATCTCATTGTTTTCTTGCTGCTTTAACGTTGAAAAATTTGCGATAGCGGAAGCACAAGATATATCCAGTCTGGGGGAGCTCCAAAAAATTTGCGAATTCGGTCACGGGTAGTTGCGTGGGTGACCCTGGATTTTATTCGTTGGTAAAACGAATACAAATGAAAATTTTTCATGCCATTCGCACCGGGGGATGACCGACAAGCTTCCAAGGCGGGGCCCCATGTGTACAGGTTTCATTTTGGGGGCCCTGGATGAATCTCATTCTTTTCTGTTGTAGAATTTGCAACAGCGGATGCCCGTGATAAAGCCAGTCTGGGGCCCCACTAAAAGTATGCGAATTGGTGTCCCGGGTAATTGGTAGGGGGCCCTGGATTTTATTCGTTGGGAAAACGAATACAAATGAAAATGTTTCACGGCAATCGCAGCGGAGGATGACCGACAAGCTTCCAAGTCGGGGGCCCCATGTTTACAGGTTTCATTTTGGGGGCCCTGGATGAATCTCATTATTTCCTGTTGTAGAATTTGCAACAGCGGATGCCCGAGATAAAGACAGTCTGGGGCCCCCACTAAAAGTATGCGAATACAACGGGCAACTGATTGGGGGCGCTAGCTTTTATTCATTGGTAAAACGAATACAAATGAAAATTTTTCATGGCACTCGCAGTGGGGGATGACCGACAAGCTTCCAAGTCGGGGGCCCCATGTTTACAGGTTTCATTTTGGGGCTCTGGATGAATCTGATTCTTTTTGTTTTTTAACATTATACAATTTGCAACAGCGGAAGACCGAGATAAATCCAGTCTGGATTCCCCACTAAAAATCTGCGTATTGTGTTTCCGCTACTGGATGTGGGGCCCTGGATTTTATTCGTTGCAAAATTGAAAAAAATGAAAAATTTTCGTGGCCCCTTACAGGGGTGTGTCCGACAAGCTTCCAGGTCAGTGTTCCATGGGAATATTGATAGGTTCTAATCCGGGGCCCCTGGATGTATCTCATTGATTTTTGTTGTTTAACATTGTAAAATTTGCAACACATCGGTAGCCCGAGATATATCCAGTGTGGGCCCCACTAAAATTCAGCGAATTGAATCTGGGGCCCCAGTTTCTGGGGATGCTTGATGAATCTCGTTTTTTGTTGCTTTATCATTATTTTTATTAAAATTCGCTTCTTCAGTAAGCTGGTGCTTTCATACGTCTCTTTCCATAGCACGCTGATGAAGTGGGACGAAATAAACAAGATATGTTGTGAAGAGAAGTGGGGGGGGGGGGGTTGGCCGCCAAAGGGGTTGGCCGCGGCAGGGGGGCAGAGCCCCCCTAGTATATATATATATTTTTTTTTTTTCACTTATAAAAGAACCACTTTGAAGCGTAAAAAAAAAAGAAGCTCACAAATTAATATCTCTAGCTCGCCGCGACGTCCCTGACAAAGATCGGCGACGCCCCTAGGAGCCGCGACGCATACTTTGAAAAACACTGATTTATGCTATAAATTTATTTTTCCGAAATCACAACCATTTTCAAGGCAGAAAATAATATAATTTTTTTACACGTTTCTTTTCATTTTGTTTCTATGAATAGGGATCAGAGTCCAAAAAGCATACAGGACAAAAAAAAATTTCTTGAATATCTCTAAACAGAAGGGAAATATAAGGAAAAATAATGATAAAAACAAATCTGAATTCAGCCTGTAAAAGTTTAAAATGGGTTAAAAAGCTTCTAAAAAAAACAAACACGTTGAATGTTTTTCAGAAAAATGAATTTGTCATGTCAGACAGAAATATTGTCGTGAAGATTAATATTCACGATTTTTGTCTCAGTTATCATACTGTAATTTATAAGTTATGTCAATTATCTTCGTGCACAATTTCAGTAGATTACGAATTCTACCGAGCTACGATGGAGAAACGGGACACAGACACACACACACATATACATATGTAAATATAAATCCTAATCAGTTAATGAGCAAATATGTTAATTATGCATAATCGCCGAGCATTTTGGTAAGTTTGATGAATTTCCCTAAAAATTTATCACTTTTGCCGGCGATTATGCATAGTTTACCCAAGTCGTTGGAAAATTTGGTAAATTTTCTTAAATTAATCATTTTTACTGGTGATTATTCATAGTACCGAAGCGTCAAAAGTAAATTTAATAAGTACTAAAAAATGTATCACTTTTATCGGCGATTATGCTGCATAATACTCAAGCGTTGGTAAACATGATAAGTCCTACTTATAAGATACACTATGCATGATAATCCATACACGTGCTGTTTCATTATATTGGGGCACGATAGAAAAATTTGTTATCATTATATCGGGGTCTGACTACACTCATCACACATACTACTGTAGATATAGACACATTTAATTTCTTTTTCCATATTTATCAAATTCACTAATTACACTAGAGTATTCTTCAATCACCCCGCAAAGGGGTACTGATGTAGACAGATCCACATGAACAGTAAATCCTATAAACTCCCGCAGATGAGAAGGGGACTCGAGGGTTTTTAGCCGATCGAAGAAGAGCACCTATTGTTCGAGTGGGTTTGTAGATCGTAGAAATGTTGTGGTTTCGAAGTATGGAACCGATTCAATCAGTGACATTTTTTACATACGGGAGGCAGGCTGTGCTCATCTTGTCTGGAACATCCTGGGATTTTTGTTGAGTCTTCTGGGGTGGATAGCTCTCCTGATCTCCTGGGGTGCGAAACTACTAACCTCAACCAAGAACTAGATCATTTAAACCGAGCCTTGTAATCAAACGGATATACACCCTAGGAAATCAGGAGAGCTATCCACCCCAGAAGACCCAACAAAAATCCCAGAATTTTCCAAACAAGATGAGCACAGCCTGCCTCCCGTATGTAAAAAATGTCACTGACCGAATCGGTTCCATACTTCGGAAACACGTTTCCACAATCTACAAACCCACTGGAACAATAGGTACTCTTCTTCGATCGGCTAACAGAAAAATCTGCTGTCGCTGAACATGCTTTCCTCAAAGGGTCATGACATCCACTTCCAAGACACCGATATTCTCTCTTCAGAATCCCACTTCTACTCCCGACTAAACCGCGAACATATTGAGATCGTTAAGCACAGAGATAATTTCAACAGGAAGGAAGAAGGGCTGCACTTGAAC